>NC_134770.1:602500-902500 GCF_050436995.1 Anticarsia gemmatalis | reverse complement strand
CGCTAGAAATCAGTAACATGATTAACTAAGCATCGTATCGAATGAGATCACGAGATAAAATAGCAAAGAAGACAAGTTGGCAGATGCGTTAGGGGTCTTCAAACTCTCTTAATTTTGGGTCTGAAGACAACAGCATGGTTCTTTACGCGAAGCTCGAATTAAGACTAAAGTATTTTGTGTAAAAACCTTCATAAATACATACAATCTAGTATTTTTAGGGTAAAGATAGAACACTGCTTGCTACGATCCCTACAAATTTATTTTGCTTCACTTGCATTCATACTTCATACATCTTGCTATACAAGACCGCCGGTTACGAGTACTACGCACCGGACCTTATGTCATAGTATCATCATCATTTTATATATCCCCTTTCAAACACCAAAGGCCTCCCTAAAAAAACATGGCGACGAAACCTTTTAAATGTTAAATAAAAACATTATCACAGCAATCTTATCTTGATAGTTCAATAGTCGTCGTTAAATGGGTACTAATCGTGGGGTCGTGGGTTCGTGACCCATTTCGTGTGCGTCGGGTCACAAGTGACAGTATGCGTATGCTTTGTCCCTTTCACTCGTGCTGCACTGTTTACTCTTGTCAGAATATATTAGGATACGAGTATTATTTTGGGCTTCGTTTCCGAGTAAGTAAGGTTGAATGCGTTTTTTAATTTAATACAGTTGTTTTAGTAGCAATCTTTATGAGAGTTAGCTTGTGAGGTTTTTAAACAGGCCTTGAAAAAATGCAGCCTTAAACTTGGCCAGAGTGGTGAACTTATTTCTAATCCTATCGCTACGGCAGATCTATTTCGTAGTGGTATTTCGTAGTTATCAGTTTAGTAGTGGTACAGTTAATTGTTTTACTCATCTCAAGAAAAATACGAAATATGTGATAACGTATTTATTAATAAGGAAAAGTTGCCCTCAATGATTTTAATGAATCAGCATTGATTAATAATCCACCCGGATGTCGATCTCCGCATCCTTAAAAGAAGAGAACGGCTTACCACATTCCTACTATGAAATTTGCCATAAATAGACAACTAGCATAACTAATAATCCATGTATGTTTTAACCAAGTATATTAGTAAAGCTTGCTATACACATATTCGCTTCGGCAATATTTATCTGTCAACAAAACCGACTTGACTCTCTTGTTCGGCTTGTGCCGATCGGGCTCTTCTACACTACTACGACTAGGTCTATTAATGGCGAAGCGAATAAATTAAAATTAAATTTGAAAGCACCTACTTCGTCACCATAAACAAATGCAATAAAGATAGTCTAGACTTTCTATTTCATCTCGGTCACAACTCATTGAGACGGCAGACTAACACGACTGGTGAGTCTACTTAAAGGTCAGACGCAAAAATGACAGCTTTACGTCCTTGCCAAGGCACTGATGTCTTTATGGCACATATTTTATTAAACCCATGACTGTCCCAATGCTGGGCAAGGGTCCCCTCCCGAAAAACGGAGGGGTTAGCCCTTAAGCTCACTACGCTAGCCAAATGCGGGTTGGGGACTGCATACCCTCAAGAAATGTGTTAAGGAATTTGCCTATATGGCACATACTTAGTTAAAATACAGTTATAATATTTAATGTATTCTCTTAAGAAAACTACCAATTTAAACTTATTTTAGTCCATATAAGGTTTGTTCTTCCGAAAGCACGTCAGTGGATACCATATGGCCTATAGCCATGGCTCTCTCAAACAATACTAGACTACCACGTGTGATAACTATACGGAGGAATTCAACACCTACATGCATCAAAAACTTGATGATCTCACTTCATTAGTCAGATGTAAAAATAAACCTTATGTCATTAGCAATAAGGACTTGTGAATCATTGGAACTAATACTTTTTTCAATGTTATTGTAAATTGAACTTTAGGTATCACTACTTTTTTTTTAAGACAACTTCCTCAATAAGCTTTGCTGTTGTGTCGCGGGCACTTTTACAAACATACAAACAACAGACTCAAAGTGCAACCAAACCCGAAAAAACTATTTTTGTGTGGAATTCGAACCCACGGCCTCCCGTCGCAATGGTAGTGACGTGGCGACCACCCTCACCACTTCGCTACGGAGGTAGGCAGACTTAAATGACCTATATTAGTATACTTTAGTCAGTCATCCTTTATCAGTATAGCTTTTACCCGCGACTTCGTCCGCCACCTGAATTGTCCCACGGGAATGCGTCATTTTCCCGGGGTAAAAAGTACCCTATGTCCTTTCTCGGGTATCAAAATATCTCCATACCAAATTTCATGCCAATTGGTTCAGTAGTTTAGGCGTGATTGAATAACAGACAGACAGAGTTACTTTCGCATTTCATTTCGATAAAGGTAGTCCAAAACAAAGAAAACTGTTCCCTTTGTTTAAACATACATCTATGTTTAATATCCAATAAATAATAATTTATATAAATAGTAGGCACAGTAAATTACAATTTATCACATTAATAATGTTTACTACTTATTTATTAAAACCAATATATTATTACTATATTTTTTATCACAATATCTATGTAATGACGTGAGTGCTATATCATTATGTTAATAAGGAATATATAGTGTTTTTGTTTCATCCGCGTTCATACATCTTGTCATACATGTTTTTGTGTGGATGAACTTTGTAGCCGTTATTTGTATGTTTTACGTAATTAATAATGGTAAAGGAATAAAGTTAACCCATTACTGCCCCACTGCTGGGCAAAGGTCTTTTTCTAGAATAAAAGTGAATCTAGGCTTCGTCTCTCGTACTGGCCA
This sequence comes from Anticarsia gemmatalis, assembly GCF_050436995.1. Classification (NCBI taxonomy): domain Eukaryota; kingdom Metazoa; phylum Arthropoda; class Insecta; order Lepidoptera; family Erebidae; genus Anticarsia; species Anticarsia gemmatalis. The sequence goes on along the minus strand of NC_134770.1, from coordinate 899,727 downwards.
AGTGCGCATTTGTGTATTTGTATCCCTTCAAAAACTGTGTTAAAGGAATCTCAGGCATGCAAGGATCCATCACTATATTTCGTTGCATTAAAACAAATCCTTTTGATTATAAATCGCGCAACTTCGCTTGCGTCACATAAGAGAGAATGGGTCAAAATTTTACCCGTTTTTGTAACATTTTTCACTGGTACTTTGCTCCTATTGTTAGTAGCGTAATGATATATAGCCTATAACCTTCCTCGATAAATGGGCTATCTAACACTGAAAGAATTATTCAAATCGGACCAGTAGTTCCTGAGATTAGCGCGTTCAAACAAACAAACAAACAAACTCTTCAGCTTTATAATATTATAAGTATAAGTATATAAGTATAGATATTAGTATAAATAATGTTCAGTAGTTAGTGCCTGAATGAGTAACAAATGTTCTTCCATCTTTATCAGATCGTAAGTATATTTTATTAGAACCATTACTTCTATTAAAGCAATAGGTACAAAAAATGCGTAAATAGAAGTAGACTTTCGTTACCCATTGCTATTGTTTTATCCTTCCAGTAAATGAACTGAAAGAATGTTGAATAAAAACATAATTGCCTTTTTTGCGTAGTTATAAACCTCATGTCTGTTGTTTGATACATGAGATCACTAATTATTTGTTAAGAGTCTGTACGTTTTACACAGAAAGTGAGCCCTAAAAACTCGGTTTTAAAAGACGGACAAACTTTTTACACCTAATATTTTCTTCTGATTGATTTTTATTTTGATTTAACTGGCAGGCTAATGCTGTCTATTTTCGTCTCTTAAAACGGGTTCAGCTTGAGTTGCAGCTCACCTAACACTTCAAGCTATGGTCTGGATTCGCCACTAACCAGTGCAATCGTTACAGTAAACAAATCTATCGGTTAAACTGATTTTAATCGTGAAAATAGCTGTAAATCGGATTTTCAGTGAGTTTTCCCCAACGGATAAAGGATAATACAGTATTTCACTATGAGTCATTGCCTCATCAGTAGTTATATTGTAGTCAGTAATCGGACAGTTATTTATGTGATACAAATTAAGTAGGCTATCCAACGGTATATCATTTCTACCATCAGCAGCATCCATAAAATGTATATTTTTTTCAAGCCTTGTCCCTGTATGATTTGAGACATTATGAGATGAAAACAATGTTAACATCATGTAAGTCTAGTCACTAGTATATTTTAGGATATAGTCCTTAAAAAAAGGCACAATTTAACACGGTATCTGAAGGATTTTCTTTGCGATATAAATTGCTCTGCTTAGTTAGGTATGTTACGTATGTCAGTGACACATTTAGGTATTCGTTGTTTTAATAAAGTCAAAAGTAATAAGTTAAAGAGTGAAACGAGAAAATGATTTTAGGAAATCCAGTAAATTTTAAATGGTACAAACTAAAAATAGATTGTTCAGTCATAGATTGAAAATTTTATATTCCTATTTATGTCCATTTATCTTTTGTACGACTAAATTGGATATGACAATCTAACGAAATGCAATAAACTGATTTAGTATTCAGTAGTTTTGCGTGATAAACTGAAATACAGATAGACATTCTTAAAGTAATTTCTAGACTTTAGACAGACTTCGATTAATAACCTTCGAACATGGAATTTAGTTCTTCATAATGTTCTGGAAAGTTCTAACAATCAATTACGTGGGGTTTGTCTATTACCTAGGGTTCATGACTTTTCTGCTGTATTAGCCTTTTTTCTAATCAGTTCTAGTAATAGTCTCGCCCTCTATTACATGGGATTAACATTTTTAATGGAGAAATGTGGGTGTATTTTATACACTACTTCCTAAACTTTCTGGTATATCAGGCGTAGTAATATGTATGTACATAATATGTAGCTTAGTTGCGTGTCCCGCTTTTGAGCAAATACCTCTGCTTTGGATGTCCATGTCCAGATTGTCCAGTCTCCTCTCGCTCGTAGGCCATCCATCTAGAAATGCGTCCAAGTCTTTATGATATACCTTCATTGGAAAAGGCCCAGAGCACGATTGGGGTATACTATAACGTACCGATAAATATCTTGCTATCTTTATCATTTTAATACGAAATGTAGCGATGGAATATTTTGAGCACTATGTCAATTGAGTGCCGTTTAAGTATTCACTGTAAGTTTGAGGGGGCAAGAAGTTCTTTGTAGCTGACCCTAATAGAGATAAAAACATCACCTAACTGGCCCCTCTCAGGGTCAATAAATGGTAAGGGAACCGTATTGTAAAAAATATTTTGGACTTTTATACTTATTAACGAATTTACTTTTACCCGCGTATTCAATTTGCCCGCCTCCTTGCAACCAAGAACGATGCAAGTCGATCGAAACGTCGGGTTATAAATAAGGTATGCCTTTAAACTTTACCGCGCAATAGACCAACGATACGACGGAAGCAACGATATATTTAAGAACTTTAAGTTTTACAAAATGTATACAAAATGTCGATACATTATTATATTTATGCATTTAAGAAAATACCAGAGTAAAGTTTTATGTTAATGGCTCACAACTATGTAACAGCGATGTAATTTAAACTTTATTTGTTAGTACATAAGAGTAATTTTCCAATAACATAAACATTTTGCCTTGTATTGCGGTTTGTTGTATTTATATCCGAGCTGATTGATAAGGAGCAGTTTCATTAGGCTCATTAAAAATAGGTTTGTTGTAGGAATGTCCTTATTTATATAACAAAGAAACATACTATAATTCGTGATTTTTTCCGTATGGAAAAGTTTTCAGGGGTAGTACATACTCTTTGTGTTATTCTGGGTTATAAGTTTTCTGTATGTGTAAGTTAATTGATATAAAGAGTTCATGTTTTGTTTCGGATCTACAGCGATCTCTGTGGTAAATTTTATCTTAATTGGTTCAGTGGTTTAAGAGTTGAAACAAATACCAGTGGTATTAGTTTTTGGTATTAGAATGGAATAAATCGTTTATCTCAAAAAGAGGCAAATAGACAGGACACATTTCGCGACTCACAGAATTATTATATTTGCTTGGATTTTTAGTCGAAAGTGCATGAATCCTACCTTCCTACACCTTAATTGTTTGTAATAATAATAGATTAATATACCTAGTTATATGTAGTTTGTATCTAGTTAGTAATTTTGGGTTACTTAAGTCTGTATTTAACCTAAATAAACTCATAGTTTTTTGATCTGTAATTCCCACCACACCCGGTAGTAACTTTTCGATAAACACAGCACAGAAGCGCCGCGGTGCCGTTAAGTTTATCTGTTCGTTAACCACACCGAAAACGGCTGGCCCGGAAGCTACCAAACCTTTATTATCAGACAGTTAGTAGCCGTATGATAATGAATGCTATGAGTCATGGTGATCGAGTTTTATGTAGAGTCGTTAACCGTACAATGAAAGGATTTATTTTAAGTACAGAGTTGAATGTTAAATATTTTGGTAGTCTAATATGTGGGTTATAATAGAAAAATAGTATTTTCGTGATTTAGCAATCAATGATATTGAAAATGCTTGTCTACTGTGTAGGCGTTTTTTTATTTAAAAAATCCTGCTCGCGGCATTAATAACGAGAATATTTCCTTAGGGATTAGGTTGTGCTGTTAGATATTTAGTAGATATTTCTTCTAGTTAGATATTTCAACAAAAAACCCATCTTTGTAAAATGTTTATAATTAGGTATAATGCATTTGTTCCACAGTAGCCACATGTTATTGTTTAGACTGTAGTTAATTTTAGTATATTATTTACCATACTCCGCATGTAGTGTGACGTCAGCACGCCGATACTATGAACGTTATCTATGCTACAATGCATTGATTGTGATGCAGACGTTATGTGATAAGTTGATAACAGACTTTTGTGCTGTTATGGATAAATCTGTGCATATTTGAGATGACTAATACAAGTGGTTACAAAAATTATTGGTGAATATCCTTTACTTACAGAGCTCCTCGCGTGTCCTTTTTTGTAGAGGTTATATAATACTTTTCTGCTCGAGTCATATTCTTACACCCTTAGATTTTATCCAAATCTGTTTAATTGTTTTGACTTTAATAAATACACACACAGTTACTCTCGATGTAAATAGATTTTTATATCTAGCATAATTTTTTACACAGTCTAACTATATTTTATGGGTTAAACATACAAATTTTTCCTTAACATATTCGTCTGTACTGTGTTATTACGTGTTTACTGCGTAGAAACGTCCTTTTTTTTTCAACTCATAACTGCCCTTCTGCTGGGCAACGGTCTCGTATCACACGAAGAAGGGATAAGGCCTTGAGTCCACCACGCTGGCCAAGTGATTTATTCTGTAGTTTATTTAAATCCTTCAGGAATTCCTTATCATGTATTTAATGTGACCATGTGGCAATAATAAATGTTCTGTTTTGTACACAGGAGCGGTGCGGCGCGATAATGCGCGCGCGCAGATAGTCATATCGCCACCTACACTACTGTGACTGCTGTAAGTAATACTATATGTACATTTTAATACTAAATGTAGCCAAAATGCAAATAATCAGGCAGTTTTGTATGAAGATTGTTGATTTGTAGGGTAAAAGAACATTTTGTTTGACTGGTTGTGTCGTATAACCTTGCTTGTGACGTATCTCTCTGCTCTTTCAGACAGAATACAATCGAGAAGCAGATTTGCTTGTGACGTTCCTCTCGGTTCTTTCAGACAGCCAAAGTACAGAAAGACAGGCTAATTTGTATGACCAGTCATCATACTAATTGATTCGTAGGGATAAAGAACATTTTGATTACCTCGTCGTGTCGTATAGCCTTGACGTATCTTTCTACAATTTATCGGCATAGAAATAGTTAAAATGTCTACAAAAACGGAATGTTACATAAAATAAATAATGTATTCCGTTGACAACTAAAACCGCAAGCCGCAGGAACGGCACGTCATGACGATTGCAAATGATAGGTCGTTTAGATTCTTGTGAGTACGGCAAATGCTGTCTGCTGTCTAAGCTTCGTAGACGTTTACGATTATCTTCTGCGATCTTTACTACCCGGAATTATATCCGTGGTGCGGTGGGTTAGGTCACCACGCCAATACCATTGCGTCGGGAGGTCGTGGGTTCGATTCCACACGGAGCAATTATTTGTGCGATCCACAAATAATAATTGTTTCGGGTCTGGTCGTGCTTTGTGTCCGTTGTTTGTATGTTTGTAAAAGTCCCCGCAACACAAGAGCAATTCTTAATGCGGGAGTTGTCGTTAAAGAAAAGCAAAGATAATGTAAAAACTGTTATATGTGTATATTTTATTTGCTACTAAATAGTTTGTTAACATGATTATATAGCCATTTATTTGCGGAAGCATTTAATTGGCAATTTGAATATTTAAAATATAAGTAAGTCTTGTAATTTTAATCCGTAAACTTTCCTAAAACAATAAAAAAAAAAGAAAAACAAGCCCTGGAGAGATCTAAAAGAGCATCTCTATGTAATATGCACGTTGGTATATTTGTAGGTGGTAATATGGCGTCAGTGTGGAAGCGGCTGCAGCGCGTGAACAAGCGCGCGGCCAAGTTCCAGTACACCGCGTCCTATCATCGAGTGGACTTGGAGACCTCGCCTAAATGGTAAGGGACAACTCAACTGCTTTTGTACCGCAAATACTGCTTTACTGTTGAGTCAGAACAGCTGCCTTTAGTTCCCTGGTAGGGCTGCGAAATGGTTCATGAGTATTAAGAAAAATAAAAGTTGGCTGAAGATTTTCATGTATTAAATTAGACTCTAGGTTAAGATTAGATATATTTAGATTATTCTGTATTTAGAACTTATACAAAATATACACCCGTACTCTCCTGTCTATTCGGTGACTGACAAGACTGGTGAGATGTCAGGCATGAAGTCTGATTGGCTGATGCATTTTGTGGGAAGCAGTTTTCTGATATCGGCATCTAAATCCCAGATAATTGCTGAAAAATTCCAAGAAGATTTGTTTCCTCCAGACTTTGCCACCAGACATGCTGATATGTACGTTTACTGATTTCACAGTATACTATCGTGAAGGGTAAAGACCCTGGCGTGGTAATTAGAGAGTACTGTTAACACGTCATCTTGTTATCACTGTGTGAATTATAACAATCAATGTCAACGCACACAACTTATATTAACCTTGTCAACTCAAAGGATTATTGAACCAAGCAAAAGTTTATTTTTAATACTACTGAGAGATAGCAGTAATTTGGTTGGTTACTACTGGTTACCTGTCTGATATGAAAATAAGATGTTAACTTTTGATTGGCAAATGTTGGGCACAACACAGCCAGACCTGAAATAAACAATTTATGGATCGTTCAAATATTTCGTGGCGCGTGGTAATTCGTTTTGTTCCGTGTGAGAATATACCCCTACTCTGCCACAGTCCACTAGTACTGAAGATCACATTAATTACTGCTAGTTAACTATTTTAAAGTTTGGTCCCAGATCGTTCACCGACTTGTAATGCCTGGAACTGTTATCAATGATACTGCCAGTTAGCTAATATGTGTCAATCAATACTAATATGCGTATCGATATGACCAGTTGCGAGATAGTTATGCAGTCAGCTGCGATTGTGATTGATAGGGCTGTAGCATGAGCTTATAATAGTCAGTTTTTCTCATAGACTACACTTTACGAACTGGCGGTTCATTCACGTTATATGTTTAGGCCTTTTACTTACGCACATTAACAGTCGTTACAGTCGTCAGAAGCTTGAAAGTCTGACAGCCAGTCTTACCGAGGGGACTGTGTTATAATCCAGGTAACAGTCTTGCTTCCAAATATGTTGCAATCGGCTTCCAGTCTCATGGAATGCAGCTGAATATCAGTATTTTACATGGAGCCACCGCCTATCGGATCTCCACAACCCAATCACTTGTGTTATAACACAATACCCTTCACTAAGACTGGTTGTCAGGTTTTCAAGCCTCTGCCTACTGGTTACGACTGTCGAATAACAGCCGGGACCCAAATTATAATCTGTCTTCTGAAACGCGGAGGAACTCGTAATGTACAATACGGTCATCCACAGAACAATCTCGACAAGCGTAGATTAACTTCAAAGATTGTAGTTATTTAGCCACGAGCTCCTCACAGAACATAGTCATAAGCATATTATTAACTTAAAATCGAAACACAAGTCGATACGTCTATTTTGAAACAGTTATAGATAATAGTGGCGTCCTTGGCTGTATGCAAATATTGCAAGCTGCAGGTCGCGAGGTTCAATCGATCGGTTATATTCTTATGTTCTCTGCAGATATAAATAGTATTGAAGAATTGATGTGATTTTGTTGAAGTCAAAGAACTTTGACGGTTTCAACTTTGCTCAAGTTTTTGGTACTTACTGTATAGTTAATGTACATTTTTGTCGACGTAACATTATTCATGGTTACGATAGATTGTGAGTGTGAGTAGTGGGTTCGAATCCTCAATAATTGTCTGATCTATAATTAATGGTTTGTTCAAGTTATTAGTAAAGTAACAGTATAAAATTAAGTTCGGGTTTATTCTTGTGAGTTTGATTTGCTATAGAGATTTGATTACTTTCTCTACAACTATTTTACATGGCCAGAGTGGTGGCAAGAACTAACTCCTCTCTTAAGTAAAGTATTAAATATTATCGTTTTTATAAGTATGTGTTATTGTTTACAGGAAACCTAACAAACTGAGCGTGGTGTGGACCAGGAGGTCGAGGCGAGTGATCACAGACCCTTTGGAGTGGGAGCCTTCGCTCAAGGACCCTCTCAAGTAAGTCCTTCATTGGTCCTGAGTAATTAGACAAGATTTTCTCTAAAACAAACCAGTAAAACTTTTTCCTTCTGTTGGTCATATTGTAAGACGTTTATGCATAAATGTGTACTCGTGTAAAAATGCTGATCGGTATATCAGTAGCGCAACAAATAGCCCTGATCGACACCAATTCAATCAATTTTACCACGCTCGCACCACTGACGCAAATCATTTGATTATATTATCAACTGCATACATTCCACATAATAGTATAGTAATATTTTTATACAGTATATAGCTGACACGCGCAATTTCGCTTACAAGACATAATAAAGAATGGGTCATAATTTAAAGATAATGTGTTCCTGTTACCTGCCAAACACATTTTACATGTTTACATTTTCTCTACACAAGTTTAATTTTTTTAGTAAAATATGCCCTGAACATAATGATTGTTGTTTGTGTCCAGGGGGTCAGTGATATACACGGTGCCAGAGAACAGAACGGTACCAGTGACGTTGTTCAAGGACTCGCGCACCAACGAGCTCGAGGACAAGGACTGGACCTTCGTGCTTGAAGATGTAAGTACATATTATTACTTCTTCTCTATGTTTTGAATTTGTATGAAGTTTAACCGAAATTTAAATATTCTAATGTTACATTTAAGCTTAATACATTTATTGAGGGCATGCAGAGTCCCAAACCCGCACTTGGCCGGTGTGGTGGACTCAAGGCCTAATCCCTCCCCTTCGTTTGGGAGGAGACCCTTGCCCTGCAGTGGGACATTAATGGTTAATTTTTTTTTTAGTTAGTATTATGAGAAAATAGATGTCGTTTACTAAACCGTTGAAATATCGTAAATAAGAAACTTTTTAAGACTGGTCAATCCTCCTCTAAATCAGGTAGGAAACTTAGCATTACGATCGTAATGTATTAAAATTATTTAATATATGTTTCTCAGGTGTCAATAACAGGCAAGCGGCGCCGCCTAGCGGTATGTTCTATCAACATGCGCAAGTACGCCAGCCTGGAGCCGTCGCAGCGCTGCCTCGTGCTCACGCTGGAGCCGGTCACGCAGAAGATTGTCGCAGCATCCATACATCTTACACTGCATTGTGTACTGCTGAGAGAGGGGCAGGCTACGTGAGTATACAATTACTAGTTACTTAAAGACCTATGCAGTACCGAAGACGTCCCTATTTAGCTCCTAAGAACCCCTTAAAAGCCAAATAGGGGACCAATAGGGAATTATGGAAAAAATAAAGAAAAATATATTTGGTCCTAAGTCTGGTCCCTCTAACGTTCCTATTTAGCTTGTAAGAATCACTTAGAAGCTAAATAGGGGATGGGGACTAATAGGGAATTAAGGAAAATATAATATAAAGAAAATTTTGGTCTCGAGTCTTTATTTATCTCTGTCATATGTTATTAAAATTGGCACGGTGGCTTTGTGGCGAAAAAGTAAATAACAAATAAATAGGTAGACTTTTGGACTTCATGTTAGTATGGATTTGCTTATGAATACATTTCAAGATCAACATAAAGTCAAGAAACTTGTAATATTAATGCACTTTTAAGTATGCAATCTCCAATTGTTTAGTAAAACCTTGATTCTCTCTCTTTCTATACGTTACACTATTTAACAATGTCTATTTATTTTCAGAGACGAAGACATGCAGTCGCTAGCATCGTTGTTATCAGTCAATAACAACTCAGACATCGCCGTGCTGGAAGATTTAGACGAAGATGATTACACGCTCTCCGATAATTCTACCAGACAGGTATGTAGCTTGTGATAATATACGTATACGTGTGTACACGTGCACGCACTATGTGTGTACAACGTACGTATACTTCGGTCAGTGTGTTTGTTGTTAGAGGCGCCTATAGCCAGTTGCGCTCACCGGTCGGTAAACGATCTGTGGGTTAAGCAACCGTTGGCGCGGTCATTCCATAGATGGGTGACCGCATAGTGGTATTTGAACTGGGCGTCTCCGTGCTTCGGAGGACACGTTAAAAGTCGGTCCCGGTTGTTGTCTACTAAGATAACAGTCGTTAAGCCACGTCAAAGGCCTCTCGGGCGGCTTGAACAACTTTGACACTAGGTTTACCACTAACCATACGACAAACAACAGTGTGTTTGTCATACAATGGGCAGCACAGACACGAATAGTTATGTTCATAGTTAGTTGTCAGTAAGCTTATGGCAGGTATAAACAGTCTGACACACGTGTGTTACTTATAAGTTATTAAAAAACGTCACGGGGATGTACTTTATTTTGATCAGTGATATAGTCCTTAAAATTTCAGTTTTTATGAAGTTTTTAATCCAAATACATACAACATATTGTAAAACCTCTCTCTACACCAAATCTCGAATAGATGACGGAGGTAGTATAAAAACTTGATTGTTTGTTTATTAATTCATTATTTGTTAATACTTCAATTTAAAACCCACAGATGCACGATCTCCGCCAACAAATGGAAGAAATGACTCAATCTCTAACAAACAGTGACATCGCAGCCACCCCCAACAGCGTCCAAAGCCTCAATTTCGACAACTCCCGTACCCCAACCGCTCCCATAACCCCAGAAAACCTTACCCCCACCACCCCAGTCCCAAAAGACCTCACCCCTAACGACAACGACCCTAAATTAGACTTACTACCTAAATCTAGACCGGAAATGTTAAGTAATTTAACTAAACTAGCAATGAAACCTGAACCTAAGTTTAGTTCAACACCTAAAACTAATAATATTATAGAACCAAAATCGGAATTAAAAGGTGTTGTGTTCAAGCCGAAGACGATTGCTAAAAGGAACCTTAAACCTTTGGAGTTAAAGACTAATTTGAATAGTATCAATTTGGATCGCAATGAGAATGAAAAGGATGAGGATAGTGATAAGACGCCTACTGCTGCTGATATGGAGAAACTGTTTCCTGGCAAGTTTGAGAAGGATAAGACACCTGTAAGTATAGCTCTTACTTAGTTGATTATATTATAGCTCTTAGGTGTTACGTCAAAAGGCTTTTCGGGCGGATTGTTAAAGATGTTCATCTTTGACACTAGGTTGAACATTAACCATACGATAAAAAAAAGTACTGGCAACCAGTTCAATTATTAGTTAGTTCCAAATTACATACTATAATTATTCTCCCGGGACTAAGGGTTTGAACCGGTGAGCTGTGCGGCGTAATGCTAGTATGAGTAGTTTTTAACTTATACAAAATCTCGGATTTGATTTCTGGGCCGAACAAAATGCTATCGGATTTCCTAATTTCGTGGAAATGTTTTCAATTATCACATTAAATTTGCTGAGTCATTAGCCCTACTATTCATGTATAAGTAATATGGGTGCATTTAATAAACTTTCATCTACACCTCCGAATATCCTACCAATATTATAAATGCGAAAGTTTGTGAAAAGTATGTATGGATGTTTGTTACTCTTTCACGCAATTACTACTGAACTGATTACGATGAAATTTGGTATATAGGTAGCTGAAGACGTAGAATAACACGTAGGCTACTTTTTATCTCGGAGTTCCCGAGGGATCGGGATTTGCACGGGAAGAATTTCGAAGTCGCGAGCGGCCTCTAGTATAACAGGCGTGATTTTAATTCATGAATGTTTCAGGTACAAGATCTACTAGAGTGGTGTCAAAGCGTAACTCGTGAATATAAATCGTGTCGAGTCACAAACCTTACGACTAGTTTCCGCTCCGGACTCGCCTTCTGTGCCATCATACATCGATTCAGACCTGATCTCATGTAAGTAACCAACTCGAAACTAGCTGGTAGTTGCTAGCTATTTTCGTTATACAAAAGAAGGAAAAGAAATGTACTACTAACTATGGACAACTTAGTCTAAAATAAATTATAAATAAATAAATAAAGAGGAATAATTCAGTGTTAATTAGTGAATTCTTCTTTCTTTGTCTTGTCTCCCGTGATATGGGGGACAGTACAGAATGTTTTCTGTCTAAAATATGCTGTAAAGGCGATTTAGCTGAAGTCTTTACTGAAAGTAAACTTACTGAAGAAGGCTGACGGCAGTCCTACTTCTATGCTTAGCTGGAAAGTTGAAGGGAAATTTGGGCAGGGGTGGGAATGGGCAGCAATCTGGGATAAAGGTGGGGGCGAGACTGCAGGAACGGATTTGGTAAACAGTGGCTCGGAGAGGTCGGAATCGCATGTCCGAATGTCTCTTATATATTATATGATCGGACAGATCCATATAATAGATAGAGACATCTCTGAGCGGTCGTCGCTTCGTTGCATATTGTATTAATAATTCTAATGAGTGTTATAAGAAGAAATTGATGTGTAAGTGTAATTTTGTATTAGGTATAATGATAAGAATACTTATAGTGTTATGTGTGTGGCAGCGACTTCTCGGGGCTGCAGCCGGACGAGGCGGAGTCGAACCTGCGCGTGGCGCTGGAAGCGAGCGCCACGCTCGGCATCTCGCAGGTGCTCACTGCTGCTGATGTGTGCTCCCGCCACACGCCCGACAGACTCGCGGTGAGGGGACATACTTTACTAACATACCTATGTCTTATACAACACGTTATTTAATTTTATACATGTACCTATGTATGCAAAATCATGGCTTTTTTTCCATAGGGGCCGGTAAGAATGCCACGCGCAAGATTTTTCAAAAATTCTTTTCCTTCATTCACATTCATACGCACCTGAGAATTTTGCCCAAACTTACAGTCAGAGTGACTAGACGTATCGTGCGGTAACGCGATCAATGTGCACGATTATTGCACGGTTCGCGTGCGTATACCGTGAAAATATTGTTTTGCTCATGTGTAATAATTATTTGTTATGTTTCAGATAATGACATATCTGTTTCAACTAAGGGCACACTTCACTGGCAACGAATTGCAAGTAGAACAATTAGGTAAGAATAACTTAAATTAATCACTAATTCGTTGACACTTGATTTTGAGAAATATGATATTAAATAAATAAGGTATGATTTATTTAAGATAACGCATTGTTCAACGCTGTTTGAAATCAATCACATTATTGTTACTGAGGGTATTTTTGTTACACATTTACCACATCTAGTCCATATACCAACCGATCTCTTTAAAATTGTATTTATGTAAATAATCGTTTATTTGTCAGGTAACGACGAAACAGAATCGTCATACTTAGTAGGAAGACACGACACGGACGGTTCACTGCCTCAAGAGCTGTTCAGCAGGGAGATCAGCACCAGAAGGTCTAGGAACATGATGGATAGACCACGGCCTGGGTATGTATTATATTGTATACTACCAGTTACACTTGCACAGCCGAGTAGACGGCGTTATAAGGAGGTTTAGTCTCGCCTTTCTTTGTAATGCGCCCGAATTAAGTTTGTGTTTTTATAAATTCTTTTATTCTGCTGTGTAATTATTTGGACTATTGGAAGTTTAAGTTCAAGTTTGGTGATGTCTCCCGAGGTCTATTTTGGAAAAAGGGGTCGGCTTGGGGACAAGAGTGACGACCCCACAAACTTAAACATAAGCTTCTATTGACCCCCCCCCCCCCCCTACACATTAAAAATACTGGAAAACGCAGCCCTAAATGTAACTTTTCAATATTCTTTTATTAGGGATGAACGATTGATATTATTTTCAATGTCATTATGACTTGGTCCACAGTTCACAAGACAGCCAAGAGTCCCGTCAATCAGTGGAGCGGCTGACCCCGGACAAGGTGGACAAAGCCCCGTCCCCGGCCGGCATCGCGGACGTGCGCGACATGTTCGTGGCGCAGTCCAAGAGCATCCTGGGCAAGATGCTGTCCCCCGCGCGGGACCTGCGCGCCGAACATAAACCCACTGCCAAGTGGTTCGGAGACCCGCTGAAGATTAGTGAGGTGAGTGGCACCGATAGTCTGTGGTAAACTGTTTGTTATGCTGATAGTTTGTGGCAAACAGTTTGTTAAGAAAATCGATTGCGCCGAACTGCTGGCTTAGTACGTAGGTTGCGGCAGACTGTGTGCTATAATTTAATCTAATAATTATGACAAATGTATCTTGAAAATATACTTCATTTAAAGTGAACTGTATGCTAGTTTTACTGCAATCTGCAGTCTCCATATTTTTACCCCATTTTGCAAATAATTTGTTTGCGATTGTATGTTGTAAAAACAACAGATTTCATGCTATATGTCAAGTTCACTGAAAATTTAAGACAGTAAATAGTTTGAGGCAGACTATAATGTCTTCATGACAGAATAACTTACTGTACATGGTTATACATTGGTTTCAGCAACCGCCAACGCGTCCAGAGAAGCTAATGACCCGCAAGGAGTTGACGGACCCGTTCGGTTCCGATGATGAAGAGGAACAGCCTCACGACACCATCACACAACCACCGCCGCAGAATAACGGGAATAATGAGATTGGTGAGACTATAATAATTTTGGCAATGTTTTTGACGATAAATCTAAATTACCATTACAGCACAGTGGTATAAGATCCTCATTTCGTATTGTGAGTGATTTTTTTCGCAGGAATATTTGTGTTGAAGAAAACCGCATTAAAATAAATTTATCGCGGACAAACGCGGAAAGGGACTTTATTTAGTAATACGCAAATAATCTAAGTCCTTAACACGCAGTCGGTCAGCGTGGTGGTCTCTTGACCCTTCTCTGGGAGGAGACCCTTGCCTAGAAAGGGGCAATAACGATTAACTTATTTATTTTTTATTCGTCCTCTTAGGTCGGGAAAAAAGTATTTTCGCATTATAGTATGTATGAACTTGTAATAAAATCTCTTTGGCTTCAAGAATCACAAATGAGTACACGGTTCATTAGTTTTCTTTCAGTGAGCTCGTGAGGTACCCAAATATCGAGCTTTTTTGTGCAGAGAAAAGAATTAATTACACGTTCATACATACTATACTGCGAAAAGACTTTTTTCCCGACCTAATATATCCCACTGCTGGGCAAAGGCCTCCCCTCTTTCCTTCCAAACCTGTCTGTCCCATACTTGGCTACAAGGGACCCGCAACTTTATTTTTATTGTAAGTAAATTTATATTTTCTATTTACAGTAAAACAAGAAGCCACAGACCAGCCTATCGACGATCAGTCAGACATGGACAACCGTCAGAATAACTTGAAGGCCACATCTCCGGAACTGCCCAAGCCGACGCCGGTGAGTCTCGTACTGTTTGTGCTGCATTGTGTAGTCGCCTGATTGTTAGTTTTATGAGTTAGTTATATAAAGTGTTAGTGGTTTGTTGAGAGTTGATAAAGATAATCTTGCCGTTTCACAGTGGTCGATTCAAAATACTTTGATGATTTTAATTACCTGTTAACGAAATTAAGTTATTTAACAGACAAAGAATTGTAATTGTATGTATGAATGTATTATGAGTCCCATTTGAATCTAGTTATTATAATAATATAACGAAGTGTCTCAAAAAAATATGAACAGTGAACACTTATCCAAGTTGAAAGTTTAACGACAGCTACAATCAGCTGAAAAGTTGGTTAGCAAAGAGGTAGTAAATAAATAAAGATATAGCAAGTGCCTTTTAACGTTTAATAATTAAGTTCTGGCTTGGTGATATTAAAAAAAATATTATCAACTCTCAATAAATAGGTATATGCGATTCATTTGTCTGTGTATACAATTGTTTGTTTTTAATTAATAAATTACTATTTCTAATGTGTCTTGTATAAACCAAATATAAATAAATAGGTAATCTACATACTTCTTGATCTTGGTTTAATTTCGTAGTTTATTTGTGTGTCTGTCACTTTTTTTAACTCTTTTTTATAATACCAAGATAAATGAATCGCTAAATATTTTGTACCGTGTGATGTCCGGTTAGATACAAAATTTATGAAACATGCTATGACAAAAATGATAGTATCTAATAGTTTGTTTGTTTTTACGTACTAATCAATGCAATATTAATAAATCATTACATCATACTGTAATCCCAAGCCAAAATTAACTTCAGAAAGTATTTTTTTAGTGCAAATTTGGCAATATTTGTAAAAAATATTTCTATGATAAACTGGTATGTAGCTGAAAATTAGTTATTTATTAGATGTTTTGAAGCCAGTTATCATAATTATCATATTTATTAGTATAGAAAAACATACATTTAAAACAATATAGAATTGATTACGCATTCTGGCAACACTTAAATGCGTGACCAATTCTTAGTGTTGCCATAAACAAAATAAATAAAAGGAACAATCATTTCTTTCCATTGCCCATCGACATCGCTTGTGTTTGACGCTTCGAACGACGTTAACGCTTCGCTCTGATTGGTCGATTATCACGCGACACTCGATTCCTATTGGCCAGCAATTGTTATCACGTCATGACGAGTTAAAAGAGCGTGCGAGACAGCTCCTCGAGGCTACGAAGAGAGAAGCGAGGGAAAAGAACAGAAGACAAAATTCTAAAGAAAAAGACGAGAAGGCAGATGTTAATGGTCATAGGAATGGTGATGTCAGTCTTACGAAGGTATTGTGAAGTTTTTATGCTTAGAGTATGTTTGTTGAAAGCATTTAGATATAATGTAACACTCTAATATGACGCGTATTTTTTTTTGTCTTAGATTGTTACTGTAAAAATCTTCTAATTGTAAAAATATTTTATTTTTATTTGACACTCGTAGTTACTTGCGCTCACCGGTCGGTGAACGATCTGTACGTTAAGCAAACTTAGTGCGGTCATTCCATAGATGGGTTACCCTTTAGTGGTATCTGAATTAAGGGTCTCTGTGTTTCGAAGGGCACGTAAATAAAACATTTTTCTTTCATTTTAAATTAAGCAATATCAAGATAATTAAACGCCGGTTAAATGTATAGATTTTTTTACGCATCACGATACAAGGCCCAAAGTGTCGGGTTCGATATCCATTTAGGTATTTGTGTTGAAATCTTATTATATATTCAGTGTTATATACTTGTGAATGCTTTCGATAAGTATACTCTATAACATTTCATGTAGTTAGGTATTATAGGAAGTAACTTTAGCCAGTAGGAGTATAGATTCTATTAATCATCTTAGGAGATTAGTCCCTTTAGTAATTCCCTTATCCTAATAGAAATTACCTAGATTGATTTTATGAAAATATGGATTACGATTTAGAGTATTTTTATATAATAAATTTTATTGTCGTTTAATTCTAAGATGATAGTATTTTTTTGCCGTCTGAGGTCCTTTAGTTGTGACCCAAATACACAATTAAGAGATAGAGAGTAACTAAAATATTTAATATAAGATAGAAAATATATTAATGTTACTGAAAAAGGTGATTTAAGGTCTGTTAGAAAATAAGTTTATAATCTGTTTCTTGTAGCCAATGACGGAGGAAGAGAGACAGGCGATGTTGCGGGAAAGAGCGAGGAAACTGATCGCGGACGCCAGAGCCGGGATTGTCAGGTATTTATATTATTTGTAAATGAAATAAATAATAAAAATGCAAACTTGTTATAATATACTTGAATGTTACCACTTTCTTTTTTATTGATATTTTTTTGTTATAAACAATTGACAAATGTTTTTAAAAGCAGTATAACTTCTCTAGCTTTAAGAAAGCTTATTTAATTAGCTTCTTTAAACTTCACGTGTATTAAAAATGAATTTTATAGTTATGGAAAAAAAATATTGTATAAGTATTAAAAGTTTTCTTACTTTGTGCATTACTGCAAATTAAACATTTGAATTTGATAAAGCAAGAAAGAGTGCAGAAAAGGTTATATGTTTTTGTTATTTCTAGCCCGACGTCGCCACTGTCGCCGTCTCGCAACTCTCGCACCGGTACTGTTGAGATTATCAGCAAACAGTCGGTTATGGATGAAATCGTTGCAGGTGAGTGAAAATACTAAATATTTTGCTTAAAGTAAATATTGAGTCTGTACTTGAAAGTTTATAATTAATCAGTCTATTGAGGCTTTTTTCTACGCCGCCCTGGACATTGATAATATACTCGTATTATACAATATGATGTACTCTTCATTATTATTGACTGTTTAGAGCAGTTTAGGGATTTATATCTATACTTCTATACTAATATTATAAAGCTGAAGAGTTTGTTTGTTTGTTTGTTTGAACGCGCTAATCTAAGGAACTACTGGTCCGATTAGAAAAAATATTTCAGTGTTAGATAGCCCATTTATTGAGGAGGGCTATAGGCTATATATCATCACGCTACGACCAATAAGAGCAGAGTACCAGTAGAAAATGTTACAAAAACGGGAAAAATGATGACCCATTCTCTCCTTAATGACGCAAGCGAAGTTGCGCAGGTCAGCTAGTAGAGAATATTCAAGGTTCCGTTCAATTTAATTGTGCAAAATTACTGTGGAATATTAATGTAATATTTTACTCTAAAAGAATTGCTTTATATTTTGTTATTGTTATTATAAATTGTTTTGTTTACAGCGGGTGGTGTGGAACAACTAGACGCGTTACTGGCGAGGAGTGACTCCATACCTTCAAGTCCTGGCTCCAGAAAGAGCTCCGTCAGTCCTGATAGATCTGGTTAGTTATTTTGCAGTTAATATACATACTAGTTTCTTACTGTGTACATAAACTTATAAGTACAACATATTGATGTATGTATGTATGTATGTGTGGTACAGAGGCCCGTCTGAGCTCGGACACGAAGAGCGTGAAGAGCATATCTCCGGCGGGCGAGTCCCCGCGCCGCTCGCCGCTGCACTCGTTCTCCGCGCTCGTGGACCGACTCACGCCTGACAACGACGTCAACGATGAGGTAACACGAATAAAATTATTATATCTCCTCCTTATAAAACTGAAAATTTGTAAAATCCACAATTTTTGATGACACGTCAAAGTGGAGTGAGAAGCTCGTGGTTTAGTTAACGACAGCCGCGCGGATCGATCTCTAAGGTTAAGCCACGCTGGCTGAGGTTCTTCTGTGGATGGGTGACCATCATACACATATCGAGTGATACTGATATCCGGCTGCATCCGGTGAAACTGGAAGTCGACTCCAACATAAGTATCATTGGACAACTCACACATGGTCATTTGATTCCAAACTAAGCAGAGTTTGTACTATGGTTACCAAATAACTAATAAACATACTTATATACTCCTAAATACATATTTATAGATAAATTGACATCCAGGCTCAGAACAAATACTTGTGCTCATCACACAAAGATTTGTCCCGGGTGGGATTCGAACCCACCACACGCGGCGCTACGGTTGTTGCGGCGAGGTGACCGCTTAAACCACTGCGCCAAACGTGCAGTTAAAATATAGTTGAAAAAAAAGAAAAAAAATTAAAAAGCTTTTTTTTATGACATGTGAAAAGTATTTGTAGATTAGAATTAAGCAAGACAATTTTGTTAAATATCTAACAGTCTGGAAGTACCATAGGCACTGAATAATTTACAGGTTTATCATCTTTATTGGATGCATTTTCTTTCAAAATCTAATATAAACTATTAATTAAATAAATTTGTGTCTAATAATAACATAATATAACTTGTTTCAGGGCAAAGAAACCGGCTCATATATCCAGAGCGAGCTGGAGGCGCTGGAGCGGGAACAATGCGCCATCGATGAGCGAGCCGCCGCGCTCGAGAAACAGCTGCGACGGGTCATGGAGTCCGCTGACAATACTGAGGTAATTACTACACCACTATTTACACCCCCTACTTTAAAAAGCAATTGATAATAAAAACATTTAATAGAGACTGACTGACTGCCTCTGTGGCGCAGTGGTTTAGGTCGCCACGCCGATACCACTGCAACGGGAGGTCGTGGGTTCGATTCCCACACGGGACAATTATTTGTGCGATCCACAAATAATTGTTTCGGGTCTGGTTGTGCTTTGTGTCCGTTGTTTGTATGTTTGTAAAAGTCCCCGCGACACAAGAGCAATTCTTAGTGCGGGAGTTGTCTTTTTAAATAAGAGTTGTCTTTTTAAATAAAAATTAAATAAGAACGGAACGGTAACGGATCTGTAAGATTAAGCTACGCTTACCTAGGTTGATCTGTGGATGCTCACTATTGTTCATAAAAAAATAGAACCCTAGACGTTAATAAAGGTTCTCAATTATTTGTATACCATTTCATGAAAATCCGTTTAATAGTTTACGTATGAGAGACAAACAAAGATATAATCAATAGCACAAACTCGCTTTTATTGTATTCCAGAAATTATGGAGAAGACTGCTCCTATCATGTATCCAAGCTCCTAGTGACCCGGTAACCCTATCCTATCCGATTTTATTATGCCTTTCCTTGCCTTTTCCTTAAGTTCCTGTCACCTTTTCCCATATGTATATTCTAAAATATAATAATATATATTATTTTAAAGTAGCAGTAGCCAAATCTATAATTCCGTAGTTAAAACTATAGTTTATGCTATTAATTACGTAGTTACGCTGAACAAGCTTATTATTTCGAAGTTATACGAACAAGATTAGAACTAAACTCAGCGTTTTGGAAGTTAGTATCTGACTGTTAATAACTAGGTTCGATTCCGCGTTGAGAAAAGGGCTACTATTATTTCAAATTTATGCAAGAATATTTTTCATTAGTTGCCCGGAGATTTACGCCCCATTACTTGGGACTCTCAATCTCAGGAACTACTGGTCCGATTTGAAAAATTATTTCAGTGTTAGACTACAGTGTCTATTTATCGAGGAAGGCTATAGGCTATATAACATCACGCTACGGTCATAAGAAGCAGAGTAGCAACGAAAAATGTTACAAAAACGGGGAAAATAATGACCCATTCTCTCTTCGGTGACGCAAGCGAAGTTGCGCGGGTCAGTTATTGCAATATATGGATGTATTTCATACACGTCTGCCCACACCCTCAGGCGGCTGCACTGAATGTATTCATCACCTAAGTGTTTGTTATATTGTAATGTATGTATTGCAGGAGGAGGCCAGACTGATGTCACAGTGGTTCAACCTAGTTAACAAGAAGAACGCGTTACTTAGAAGACAAATGCAGCTTAATATACTGTGAGTCTTATATTATGCATTAAAATATAATAATAATATGTTATACGCTTAACACATAGTATTCATAAAGAATAGATAAATATTGTATTGTTAAGGAATTTTGAACAATCTTTGACTCGCTGAGTAAGTAAAAGAAAACACCTTTATTTTAAATTTTATAATTTAGTACTAAATGCTCTGTGCCCTGTGCACTTTATAGTGATTACTATTCCTACCAGCCTGTTTATACCAGGGTGCTTAACTCTGCGTAGTGGCGCACACATTCGTAATTATTATTAAATACTATTTTATGCGAATATAGGATTAAATATAGGCAGTCGGTATTCCACTGCATCCAGTGAGACTGGAAGCTGCCTCCAATATTTTTGGAAGAAAGGATAAGCTGAGGACCTTGTATAGCTGTTAGATTGCATGTTAAATTGTTTGTTTGTTTGTGTGTCAGTGAGCAGGAGGAGGACCTGAGTCGTCGCTGCGAGCTGCTGGCGCGCGAGCTGCGCCTGTCGCTGGGCGTGGACGAGTGGCGCAAGACGCCCGGACAGAAGAGGAGGGAGAGACTGCTGCTGCAGGTATGTTTGTGTGTCAGTGAGCAGGAGGAGGACCTGAGTCGTCGCTGCGAGCTGCTGGCGCGCGAGCTGCGCCTGTCGCTGGGCGTGGACGAGTGGCGCAAGACGCCCGGACAGAAGAGGAGGGAGAGACTGCTGCTGCAGGTATGTTTGTGTGTCAGTGAGCAGGAGGAGGACCTGAGTCGTCGCTGCGAGCTGCTGGCGCGCGAGCTGCGCCTGTCGCTGGGCGTGGACGAGTGGCGCAAGACGCCCGGACAGAAGAGGAGGGAGAGACTGCTGCTGCAGGTATGTTTGTGTGTCAGTGAGCAGGAGGAGGACCTGAGTCGTCGCTGCGAGCTGCTGGCGCGCGAGCTGCGCCTGTCGCTGGGCGTGGACGAGTGGCGCAAGACGCCCGGACAGAAGAGGAGGGAGAGACTGCTGCTGCAGGTATGTTTGTGTGTCAGTGAGCAGGAGGAGGACCTGAGTCGTCGCTGCGAGCTGCTGGCGCGCGAGCTGCGCCTGTCGCTGGGCGTGGACGAGTGGCGCAAGACGCCCGGACAGAAGAGGAGGGAGAGACTGCTGCTGCAGGTATGTTTGTGTGTCAGTGAGCAGGAGGAGGACCTGAGTCGTCGCTGCGAGCTGCTGGCGCGCGAGCTGCGCCTGTCGCTGGGCGTGGACGAGTGGCGCAAGACGCCCGGACAGAAGAGGAGGGAGAGACTGCTGCTGCAGGTATGTTTGTGTGTCAGTGAGCAGGAGGAGGACCTGAGTCGTCGCTGCGAGCTGCTGGCGCGCGAGCTGCGCCTGTCGCTGGGCGTGGACGAGTGGCGCAAGACGCCCGGACAGAAGAGGAGGGAGAGACTGCTGCTGCAGGTATGTTTGTGTGTCAGTGAGCAGGAGGAGGACCTGAGTCGTCGCTGCGAGCTGCTGGCGCGCGAGCTGCGCCTGTCGCTGGGCGTGGACGAGTGGCGCAAGACGCCCGGACAGAAGAGGAGGGAGAGACTGCTGCTGCAGGTATGTTTGTGTGTCAGTGAGCAGGAGGAGGACCTGAGTCGTCGCTGCGAGCTGCTGGCGCGCGAGCTGCGCCTGTCGCTGGGCGTGGACGAGTGGCGCAAGACGCCCGGACAGAAGAGGAGGGAGAGACTGCTGCTGCAGGTATGTTTGTGTGTCAGTGAGCAGGAGGAGGACCTGAGTCGTCGCTGCGAGCTGCTGGCGCGCGAGCTGCGCCTGTCGCTGGGCGTGGACGAGTGGCGCAAGACGCCCGGACAGAAGAGGAGGGAGAGACTGCTGCTGCAGGTATGTTTGTGTGTCAGTGAGCAGGAGGAGGACCTGAGTCGTCGCTGCGAGCTGCTGGCGCGCGAGCTGCGCCTGTCGCTGGGCGTGGACGAGTGGCGCAAGACGCCCGGACAGAAGAGGAGGGAGAGACTGCTGCTGCAGGTATGTTTGTGTGTCAGTGAGCAGGAGGAGGACCTGAGTCGTCGCTGCGAGCTGCTGGCGCGCGAGCTGCGCCTGTCGCTGGGCGTGGACGAGTGGCGCAAGACGCCCGGACAGAAGAGGAGGGAGAGACTGCTGCTGCAGGTATGTTTGTGTGTCAGTGAGCAGGAGGAGGACCTGAGTCGTCGCTGCGAGCTGCTGGCGCGCGAGCTGCGCCTGTCGCTGGGCGTGGACGAGTGGCGCAAGACGCCCGGACAGAAGAGGAGGGAGAGACTGCTGCTGCAGGTATGTTTGTGTGTCAGTGAGCAGGAGGAGGACCTGAGTCGTCGCTGCGAGCTGCTGGCGCGCGAGCTGCGCCTGTCGCTGGGCGTGGACGAGTGGCGCAAGACGCCCGGACAGAAGAGGAGGGAGAGACTGCTGCTGCAGGTATGTTTGTGTGTCAGTGAGCAGGAGGAGGACCTGAGTCGTCGCTGCGAGCTGCTGGCGCGCGAGCTGCGCCTGTCGCTGGGCGTGGACGAGTGGCGCAAGACGCCCGGACAGAAGAGGAGGGAGAGACTGCTGCTGCAGGTATGTTTGTGTGTCAGTGAGCAGGAGGAGGACCTGAGTCGTCGCTGCGAGCTGCTGGCGCGCGAGCTGCGCCTGTCGCTGGGCGTGGACGAGTGGCGCAAGACGCCCGGACAGAAGAGGAGGGAGAGACTGCTGCTGCAGGTATGTTTGTGTGTCAGTGAGCAGGAGGAGGACCTGAGTCGTCGCTGCGAGCTGCTGGCGCGCGAGCTGCGCCTGTCGCTGGGCGTGGACGAGTGGCGCAAGACGCCCGGACAGAAGAGGAGGGAGAGACTGCTGCTGCAGGTATGTTTGTGTGTCAGTGAGCAGGAGGAGGACCTGAGTCGTCGCTGCGAGCTGCTGGCGCGCGAGCTGCGCCTGTCGCTGGGCGTGGACGAGTGGCGCAAGACGCCCGGACAGAAGAGGAGGGAGAGACTGCTGCTGCAGGTATGTTTGTGTGTCAGTGAGCAGGAGGAGGACCTGAGTCGTCGCTGCGAGCTGCTGGCGCGCGAGCTGCGCCTGTCGCTGGGCGTGGACGAGTGGCGCAAGACGCCCGGACAGAAGAGGAGGGAGAGACTGCTGCTGCAGGTATGTTTGTGTGTCAGTGAGCAGGAGGAGGACCTGAGTCGTCGCTGCGAGCTGCTGGCGCGCGAGCTGCGCCTGTCGCTGGGCGTGGACGAGTGGCGCAAGACGCCCGGACAGAAGAGGAGGGAGAGACTGCTGCTGCAGGTATGTTTGTGTGTCAGTGAGCAGGAGGAGGACCTGAGTCGTCGCTGCGAGCTGCTGGCGCGCGAGCTGCGCCTGTCGCTGGGCGTGGACGAGTGGCGCAAGACGCCCGGACAGAAGAGGAGGGAGAGACTGCTGCTGCAGGTATGTTTGTGTGTCAGTGAGCAGGAGGAGGACCTGAGTCGTCGCTGCGAGCTGCTGGCGCGCGAGCTGCGCCTGTCGCTGGGCGTGGACGAGTGGCGCAAGACGCCCGGACAGAAGAGGAGGGAGAGACTGCTGCTGCAGGTATGTTTGTGTGTCAGTGAGCAGGAGGAGGACCTGAGTCGTCGCTGCGAGCTGCTGGCGCGCGAGCTGCGCCTGTCGCTGGGCGTGGACGAGTGGCGCAAGACGCCCGGACAGAAGAGGAGGGAGAGACTGCTGCTGCAGGTATGTTTGTGTGTCAGTGAGCAGGAGGAGGACCTGAGTCGTCGCTGCGAGCTGCTGGCGCGCGAGCTGCGCCTGTCGCTGGGCGTGGACGAGTGGCGCAAGACGCCCGGACAGAAGAGGAGGGAGAGACTGCTGCTGCAGGTATGTTTGTGTGTCAGTGAGCAGGAGGAGGACCTGAGTCGTCGCTGCGAGCTGCTGGCGCGCGAGCTGCGCCTGTCGCTGGGCGTGGACGAGTGGCGCAAGACGCCCGGACAGAAGAGGAGGGAGAGACTGCTGCTGCAGGTATGTTTGTGTGTCAGTGAGCAGGAGGAGGACCTGAGTCGTCGCTGCGAGCTGCTGGCGCGCGAGCTGCGCCTGTCGCTGGGCGTGGACGAGTGGCGCAAGACGCCCGGACAGAAGAGGAGGGAGAGACTGCTGCTGCAGGTATGTTTGTGTGTCAGTGAGCAGGAGGAGGACCTGAGTCGTCGCTGCGAGCTGCTGGCGCGCGAGCTGCGCCTGTCGCTGGGCGTGGACGAGTGGCGCAAGACGCCCGGACAGAAGAGGAGGGAGAGACTGCTGCTGCAGGTATGTTTGTGTGTCAGTGAGCAGGAGGAGGACCTGAGTCGTCGCTGCGAGCTGCTGGCGCGCGAGCTGCGCCTGTCGCTGGGCGTGGACGAGTGGCGCAAGACGCCCGGACAGAAGAGGAGGGAGAGACTGCTGCTGCAGGTATGTTTGTGTGTCAGTGAGCAGGAGGAGGACCTGAGTCGTCGCTGCGAGCTGCTGGCGCGCGAGCTGCGCCTGTCGCTGGGCGTGGACGAGTGGCGCAAGACGCCCGGACAGAAGAGGAGGGAGAGACTGCTGCTGCAGGTATGTTTGTGTGTCAGTGAGCAGGAGGAGGACCTGAGTCGTCGCTGCGAGCTGCTGGCGCGCGAGCTGCGCCTGTCGCTGGGCGTGGACGAGTGGCGCAAGACGCCCGGACAGAAGAGGAGGGAGAGACTGCTGCTGCAGGTATGTTTGTGTGTCAGTGAGCAGGAGGAGGACCTGAGTCGTCGCTGCGAGCTGCTGGCGCGCGAGCTGCGCCTGTCGCTGGGCGTGGACGAGTGGCGCAAGACGCCCGGACAGAAGAGGAGGGAGAGACTGCTGCTGCAGGTATGTTTGTGTGTCAGTGAGCAGGAGGAGGACCTGAGTCGTCGCTGCGAGCTGCTGGCGCGCGAGCTGCGCCTGTCGCTGGGCGTGGACGAGTGGCGCAAGACGCCCGGACAGAAGAGGAGGGAGAGACTGCTGCTGCAGGTATGTGGACATCACAATAGTTAGATACACAAATAATAATCGCTGGTTCTAACGGCAAAGGTAAAACATGGCCTTGAAACCCGGCATTCTAAGGTGCAGCGCAGACGACAGACTATCAGTGACGTACTTTTTATTCTGGCTGTACTGCATATAATTGCATAGGTTCTATTTCCACAGACTAAAAAGTGCATCGCAGATAGTCTGTCGTCTGCGCTGCACCTACAAGTTGTATAACGATGTCTTTAAAGCTTGTAAAGTCCCCAATATGCACTTGGCCTGCGTGGTCGACTTAAGACCTGGTCCAGAAGAGCCGAATTCGCTTCGATTTATTCGCGCGTATTTCGCGCAGACGTTACTTCCACAAGGAGCGTAGGCGTATTTTGAACTCGCGCGAAGTTTGTGTACGCGGTGTTTGGCCGCCTCGTATCTTGGTAACGGGGGAACTAATTCGCACAAATCGATTCACGGCGTATTCGCCCCTTCTGGACATGGTCTTAGGCCTAAGTCCTCCCTTGTTCACCAAGCAGTGAGACAAGAATGCGGTATAAAATAGATTTAAAATGTTTTTAACGCATATGATTATTTCACAGGAGCTATTATCGGCTGTTAACGAGAGAGACAGACTAGTACAAGAGATGGATGAACAGGAAAGAGCGTGAGTATTTTTATTGTTTTACACATTTGGTTTGTCCGATCCGAAGTTTATCACAATGTTTTGTTTTATTGGTCACGTTTTTACGCGGCAATTTTGTTGTACAAACTTGCTTGTAATGTTGTTTCATTCTCTCATATAGGTCATAAAAGAGATAGCTATGCAATTGAAAAAATACGTATAAATATTTTTTTACCATTGTTGTAAAGAAAAAATCGTACCCGATGTTTCGACCAACTTATATTGGCCAATGTGTAAACAATAGTTTAATAACCTTTAAACCTCTAAATTGTATTATTTTTATAGAATTAATTAGTTATAATTATATTATTAATATTATTTTCATATTACAGGATAGCAGACGACGACGAAATAGAACGCAACTTATCACAAGTGGAGATTCAGCGCAAAAACAACTGTATACTGCAGTAACACACCCTGTATACACTCTGTACAGGGTGATCTCACACGTACATCATACTGTATCTACACTTACACAGATAGACAAAACAAAAAATATTTTGAATGACCCCTAATTAAAAGATTCCTTAGTTTGAATTGTAATTGAAGACAGTTAGGATTCAGAAAGACTGTATAACTAATCAGAGCGTAAGGCAGATTCCAGAAGAGGCGAATTCGCCGCGATTCATTCGAGCGTATTTCTCGCGAAAGTTCTGTCTACAAGGAGCATGAGCTTCGCGCGTATTTTAAACTCGCGCGAAGCTTGTAGACGCGATGTTTGAGCGCCTGGTATGCTGGTAATGCGTGAATCGATTTACGGCGAATTCGCCCCTTCTGTACAAGGACTAAAGCGACCTTAACTTAAGTTTTTAAACTATGTTAAATGCTTAAAAAACCTCAAAGCACTGAACATCAATCCGATACGCCACCATCCGAATACGACACTTAAGTATCTTAAATTTTAACCGCCAGTTACAGCTTACGAATAAGTATCAGATAGTATATTTGATGGATAAATTGACAGCAAATATGAAAACAACTATCATTATTCAATCGCTAAGCTATCCAATATTTATCCGAAAGTTGTAAATCGGCCATAAGTGTCACTTAAGATCTTTTCGCCTAAAGTTTTGAGTTTCTAACTGTACAAAAAATATCGCAAAAGTATATAATATTATTTACATGAATATGATATTAACTGTCTTAATAATAAATAGGTTGTAAGCAAGGATTAGTTTGTTTTGATTCTTTCAATGAAGTATTAAACTAACTATTTAAATATAACTAATTCGTGCTTATATTACGTTTATTAATAAGTCAGTTAGGGTCTAATATTATGATACAAGGCCCTAAAAATACATGACTATATTAAAATTTTAGTTCTGTCTATCTGTGTAAGATATTTTAATTTAATTTTAAAAGTAAATTTTTATTTTTCAAATCGAATAATGCGATGTTTCGCATCACACTATCCAAACTGATGAAACTCCGGTTAAAATATAGATTGTCTTGAAAGAGTCCATTAGAGGTAACGTGACTTAATATGGAGAAAGGAATGATAAAAAAAAATACATCAAAATTATACATTTTACATTTCCATTTTTAATATTAAAATTAAATTATTGTGTAAAAGCTTTTTGGCATAATATGTTATAATGGTTCGCTGTTTGGTTAAAACTCCGTGCGTATTTACTAATTATAAATTATTGCTAGTATTCCTAAGGTCAAAGTTGGAAGGTCAGAGGTCAAAAGGTCAACTTTCAAGGTCAGTTTTAACTTGTTTTGATGATTGTGAAAATACCTTTTTGCAACATGTGTTACAAAACTTTCAGTAGTGCAATGGTTAAGGTATTGCATTTGCGATTCGATAGTTCAGACTTCAATTTTCATTCATTTGAGCCTACTTTTAACACAAATCTTTGAGTTTCTGAAAGGATTGACAGAATTGCTACTAAAAATTTAATTACAAATAAATAATATACTCATTACTTTCTTTTTACATCGTGCAGTCAGTTTAACATAATTACTTACTTTATTCTAAAGAGGTTAACCCATTACTGTCCCACTGCAGGGCAAGGGTCTCCTCCCAAACGAGGGGAGGGGTTAGGCCTTAGGAATACTTGCATTAATTTAATTATCGCTTTAAGGTTTATTACCATATCTATATTATTATGTATGTTCTCATATCAAGTCGTAATGGTATTTAATGCGATTACTTATTGTAAATATGCACGGAGTTAAGGGGCTTTGCATTTATTTTAAAAATGAACAAGGAATAAAAGATTTAAATACCTCTATCTCCCGGTTTCTGAGGTACATTTAGTAGTAGTTTATCTATTCAATAGCGTGCGAGGAGCCCATAGCGCTCACAGGTCGGTAAACGATTTGTGAGTTAAGCAACCCTTGGCGCGGTCATTCCATAGATGGGTGACCGCGTAGTGGTATTTGAGCTGGGCGTCTCCGTGCTTCGGAGGGCACGTAAAATATCGGTCCCGGCTGTTGTCTACTAAGATAACAGTCGTTAAGCCATGTCAAAGGCCTTTCGGGTGGCTTGAACAACTTTGACACTACGTTGACCACTAACCATACGACAAACAAACCAACAATAGCGTTTAGTAGTATTCAAACTGTCATGTTTATATGATCTTATACGCTATTGAATAGATAAACTACCGCTAAATGCTAAATGTTCCTCAGAAACTTTTGATTAATGGTATTTTCTTAGTGTTTCCTTAGATTAATAAATGCTAAGCCCCTTCGGATAAGTTTAGGCCTCACAGTAGTCGGACGGATAATACTCAATAATATTGTTTCCTATATATTTTTTATATTGACGAGTATACTAGGCATTTCTCATATAGTCGTATGGTTCTAAACTGTGTTATATCGGTATTACATGTGCTGCGAATTCAAGCTTAAGGCTGCCTGTCCACCGAAGCGGAGCAAGGCTGCGGTGCGGAGAAACGGAGAAATATTAACCAATCGGAGAGAACCACTCACGAGGAGAGGAGATTTTGTGCACTCTTATTGGTTAGTATTCATCCGTTTCTCCGCACCGCAGCCTTGCTCCGCTTCGGTGGACAGGCAGCCTTAAAAGGGATATTGTCGGAGAAAATACTAATGACTATAATATACAGTCAACTTGGGTAACTTTGAATCATTTGGGTAACATTGAACGTGGGAATTTGAACTAGTTTCGATTATTTTTTCATATGAAACCTAACACAATTGATAAAAGTTTGCAAAACTAAAATGAATCTTTATCAATTGTGTTGGTTTTATATGAAAAAATAATCGAAACTAGTTCACATTCCCACGTTCAATGTTACCCAAATGATTCACAGTTACCCATGTTGATTGTATAGAAAATATTAATTATAATAGTAATGGAAGGTTCGATTACCGGGGTGGTAAAGTTACTTGACAATTTGATAAATCTTGGTTTACACTAAAATTCCGCCGACCTGCTATCATATGTCGATAAGTTGATGTCAGCGACTTTTTTCAAAAGGCTGTCTTCAAACGACATAATGTCGGCGAGTCAGCGATTTCGGTGTGTAAAATCCTTTATTAATTTTAACGAGAGTAATAACATTTTTGGGTTACTTTTTGAGAATAACAAATATGATGACAAAATACTTATTTATTATATAATTTTAATTTTTTGTATAAAAAAATAGTGGAAAATAAAATCGCAGCGCGTGTCGAGGCTTACGACAAATCGCAAGTTTAGAACCAGCCCTTAGGATTAAACATTAAACATACGGCTTAATTTAATTTTGGTATAGGTTTACCAAAGAATTTTATTTTTTTGTTTTATTTTGTCCCTTATTTAGATAAATGGTGATATATAAGTACAATATGCCATAGACTATGGAATATTACACTGTGGTCAAAGTTTTTTTTTTATTTTTATAAGTAGACATTTTTTGAAAGCGATCAATTTTTTTTATTTAATGTAAATAACTAGTGAGTTTTAGTTTAGATGATATTTATTTAAAATATACAGTTAAATGGATTCTTGCCCTCTGTTTTTGTATTGTTTGCTTAAATCTGGACGTGGACTAAATTTGTAAGGCTGTATTTGCAGTGAGCGACAAATCGCAATCACAAAAACACGTAGCACGTCTTGAGACGTACTAAAAAACGCAATAACTACAAATATTTTAAAAGAGAAACGGAAAATAAAGCGACTTTTAAGAATTCGTTTTTTTGTGTTATAATAATACAGTAAATTATTATAGATTATAATACCTGTAACAGTTTACGTAAAACAAATAAATACGTAATTTCGAAATCACTTTGTAACTTTTTTAACTTAACTTCAACAACTACATAGAGACCAAATTGCTCGCGTATAAAATTTCTGCGCGTGCTACGTGCCGAAATGTCAAGCAAATCAAGTGGTTGCGATTAGTCGCTCACGTGCGCGCAGCCTAATCGGCCGGTGCTAAATTGAATCATGTGAATCATTTCACGACTTGTGCAATTTTAACTAAACGACATACGATTGTCTTATTGTATTGTAAATATTTTATATTGGGTGTTTTACTATTATTTGTGTTCAGAACAAAGACATTTGCCGGCTAGCCATTTTTTTTACAGAAATTTGAATCGGTTTTACCGTTAAACCGTAGGTGGCAGATATACAAAATTATTTTAAAATACAAATTAAAATAGTTAATGACACTGCACGGTTTTATTTATAGGCAAACTAATGGTTATTGCGATTTACTGGAGGGAAATTAAAATCTTAATGATAATCTTATGAGATTAATTTTATTGCTGTCTTCTGTAGTTCTTTGATTGCTAAAGTACTTACAGTCCACAATAAAAATGGATCATCTTTTTATATAATTTTAAACTAGTGAATTTTGGATTATGCCGTAAATAATCAGAATTCTTTATCTGCTCCTTTAATCCATTTTTATTTTCCAAAATTGTAATAGAAAATATTCTGTACAACGATTTTAATAGCCCTTATAATTGAATAATAAATAATAGTAAAACACTCAATCAATCGTGTTATGTATAAGTAATATAATAATCGCGAGCTAAGGCTTTTGTGCCAGGTATTCACACGAACACGTAGAAATTAATTATTGTATACATTCAGGATCTCTAGTGTCGACACACCTTTATTTATATGACCGGACTGATAGTGTGCCACTGGCTTTATAATATTTTTTTTATGATGTATATGTGGACAGAAACAAGAAATAAAAATTCTCACAGACTCCGTAGTGCAATGGCTTAGATGGTCGCTACGCCACTACCAGTGCGTCTGAAGCTCGTGGGTTCGATTCCCACACCGAACAAATATTTGTGAGATTCACAGATAGTTGTTTCGAGTCTGGTTGTACTCTGTGTCCGTTGTTTGTATGTTTGTAAAAGTCCCCGCGACACAAAGGCAAATTCTTAGTGTGGGAGTTATCTTTTATAAAAAGAAAAAGAAACAAGGGAAGTTTGTAATTCTTAGTGCGGGAGCTAGTTTTATTTAACTTAAAAGAAGGTTAACATTGTTTCTATTTTACTGGTCTCTTTCCAAAGTTAACACAGTATTGCCATCGTCAATATCAAAATCATAATTAATTATAAATACCTGATTCAAAGTTTTACCAGTTATTTTTATTCTTGAAATAATAGCATGTTAAAAAGAATAAGTTTTATTATAACAATGCACTTTATCAGTCCGATCTGTAAGTAAAGGTAACGATTAAACAGTGGTAGATAATTGTGTGTTTCTATATAACTTGTAAAACATTACCTACACTTATATTACATTCATATTTATAATATTTCAGTATTGCGTTCAGTCAAGTCATTGCAGTACCTATACATTTTACTAGTTAAAATACTTTCGTCGGATGGTAATTATTTTAAAATTATTTATGGTATATAAAGCGTTTAATACCGTATTTTATTATATAATTTAACCCAAAAATTACGAGTTATGACGCAAAAGTTAATTTAGAACTGTGTATTCAATGCGAAAGCTCAATGCCAAAAATGTTGCCTCGTTGAAAAATCATGTTGAAAAAATTTACTTTATAAGATTTGATAAAAGAAATTCAATTCATCACATTGGTCCAACAATTTATTATTTACTAGAATATATACATATATTATTTTTATTATTACACGGGGAAAATATTCTTACGGTCGCTAAATTTTTTTTCGACGTTTCAGCACGATACGATACCAAAAATTCAGCAATAAAGGATTACGGTCGCGGATATCCCCTTGTTATTTTAGAAATAAGTCATATAAGTCAATAGAAAAACCTCTATAAGTAATATGAATGTAATATAATAGTATGTGAATGTATAAAATAGTATTAGTTGACACGGTAGTCAGTGCAAATAAGGTAAGCAGCGCCATCATCGTCTATATCGTTGTATTATAACGCTATTTATTCATACGGACCCGTAATAAACAATAAAGTGATATTGGAAAACGATATTGTGATTTTATTTTCCCTTTTGCACTATTTTTAGGTTAGCAACACTGCAACAAAGATTTTTTTTACTAAAACTGCATAGAAAAGAAATGTTATGTTTGAAGTACGGTGGTGGAAGCGGGTAGTATTGTGTATGTGTCTGGGTTCAATTCTGACGCAGAACGAATATCCATGTAGGTTTGTACCTAATTCAATAACCCCCGGTTTCTGAAGTACATTTAGAGGTAGTTTATCTTTTCATTTGCGTTTAAACTCATATATAAAAGGCAATTACGGTACTAAACGGTAGTTTATCTATTCAATTGCTTGTTTATCTATTGAAACAGGGGTAATTCTTTCGTCAATCCTCTTTATTTCAACAATTCTTGGGGTTGTCATTAAAAAAATATAATAACAAGTGTATTTTAGGGTGTTTTTTTAATTGGAATTATAGACGACTATTATTTCAGTTGAAGTTTGTGCACCTAACACGACATTATTTGTAATAAAACGAATGCTGAAATTAAAATCGTTTTATTGATTATTTGTTGTACAAGCAACTATAACTAATAATAATAAACATAACAATTAATAATTAGTTAATAACATAATTGTACCGGAAGAACTTTATAAATATTCTCTTACACAAAATAGACATATTTCATCTTAATTATAATCAAATTCATTATTTTAATGTGCAGTGTAGAAATTACTGATAGCAAATATTTTGTAATCATCGTCAACATCATCATAAGAACGATCATCATCGTCATAATGATAAGGATCATCATCCTTATTATTATCACCACCATCATAACGATGATCATCACCATTATCATGATCAAAAACATCATCTTCATATTGATCAACATAACCATCACCAACACAATTATCATCATATTGATCAACCTAATCATCAGTAAATAAAAATAAATATTTATAATATCGCATCCCCGGTTCAATACTGTCACTTATGCAAAAATGTAGTTTTTCAGGAGAAGCATTTAAAACGTTGACACTTCACACAACAATGACTTTATAACATATCTATAGATTTGTTTTTTTTTTACAAAAGTGACAGTGTTGCACCGGGAGTGCGATATATTGTAAAATAAAGAATAGTAGTTTCGTAAACAAAGGATAGTAATGTAAATATTTCATTATCATTTTCAGCAAATAAATAAATTTCGAATGTTTTTTATGACAACTTATTAATTATTAATACAAGTTTTTCATCAATTATTTCTACACTGCACATTATTCAAACTACCAACTCTATACCATTCCTACTTCGGCTTTTGCCATTTATAAAAGCCAAATAAACCTCTTTTCTTTACCTCAAATAATAACGTTAATATCAAAATAACATGAAAAATAGCGCGTTATTTGGAAAAATGTCAAAAAACGTTATAACGTTATAGCGGTTATTTTAGTGATCGCTACGTTAGAAATATTCGTTTGGTCATATACAAAAGTTTCTTAGTTTAGAATTTTACATACATTATGTGGTATATAAGAAATACATCTAAAACATTAATTTTTATAGCAACCCAGATGATCAAAATTGTATTTGATGCGGTAGTCAATTTTCATTTTAGACAGTTTTTTTAACATAGCTTTATTGAATTGCGAGTTTAATGGTAGCATAGTATAGTTTAAAACAATCAATTTTCTTTAAATTTTATGAAAAACTCCCGCACTAAGAATTTTATTGCTTATGTGTCGCGGAGAATTTTACAAACATACAAACAAACAACCAGGCGCGAAGAACTATTCGTGGATCGCACAAATATTTGTTCTCTGTGGTTATCTAACCCACGACCTCGCGAAGTACTGGTAATAACGTGGTGAATACTTAAATCACTGCGAAATGGAGAAGTCGTTATAAAATCATAAGTTTAAATAATGATTTCGTGTTTGGATTTCTCATATACCACATAACTATTTAATTAAAGTGTATAATATTAATAATACTATTTATAGAAGCACTTGGGGCCCATATCATATTATACATTAGTTATATCTATGAGTAAAAGTTAAAAAGACCGTTACCGGTCGGAAAACTTCGTTCGGAAGTTAAGTTTCGACGGAAAAACCGTTATTTTACGGTTACACTTCTGACCAGCAGATAATTTGAAAAAATCATTTTTACGTATTATTTTTTTTTAAAGATTTATTTTATTCTACTTATTTTATTTGGAAATAAATTCTATTAACTTTTCGAAATTTTAACTAGGCTAGTTATTTACAATTTTAGAACGAATTGAAGGCAGTACGAATATTTTCACAATGTTGCCGAATTAATTAATTATTTAGAACTTATTTCGAGAGAAATGTTCTTAATTTACAATGTCGACATAATATTTACAATTCCTGCTGTTTTACAGCTTTTAAATAGTCCCAATTTATTTAATTCAACACCTGATTCATTTCAAACATTGTCATGGTTTAAATTCACATACAACTCGCTTTTCACAAACCTTTAGAGTAAGTATTTTAAACGTATGTAACATTATCTACCGTTAATATTTCCACACATTTACATCCGAATGCGCAAACATGAACAAATTTTAGGTGAATTTCTAAAGTATATCTGTGTCTACGATTCACATCATAGTGGCAAATACAACATTGTACTTAAGAGTTGCTTAAAGTTTCTACATTCAGCCATTATAAGACACAGAATTGCATAAAAGACGCAAGATCACCAATACTGGATAAATATCAGATGGAATTTAAGACTGTCTTTCATTTTCATACTGTCTCTGTACCTAATTGTTAGGTTATCCGACAGACACTTATATATTGGTAAATTGGCCCACGCAATAGTTAAATAACGAGTTATAATAATAGTTATAGTAACATTCGTAGTTATTCAAAATGGTGGATGTTACGCGCGGGTATGATTGTTGGTAGTGACGGGAGGAGCCGCCTCCGCTTCTGCTGCTTCAGCTTCACGTTTTAGCTTGCGGTATTTACCTTGAAATTAAAACAAATAAACAATTGATATTACTGCTGGAGACTTCTGGAATGAGTATGTCTTATTTGTGTCTAAATTTGACCACTCAAACGGTTGAACGCATATTTAGTAATGGAAATTGTTATTACGAAATATTGGCGCCCAACATGGGGCATGCTTCTTATAGTTTAGTAAAATATGGTTTTATAGGTGTTTTTGATTAACCTAAAAACCTGGCGGCAAGTTTATCTTTGAATAACGAATATGTTTGCTTTTTCATACATTTGCTGTCAAATTTTTAAGCTTTCCATACGAGTTTCACCATCCTGCCAAGACGACTATCAGTGTAACATAGTAGTAACGAGCAATTTGACATGGAGATTTAAAAGTGACATTCTTACGTGAAGTCTTGACCATGATGACTCCCCACCAGATGGACCAGCCCCAGCCGACCAGACAGAACAGCACAGTGAACAACTGACCAGCTCCCACTAACAAGTTTATTACAAACGAGCCTGCAACGATACAAGAGTGAATAAACCACAAGCTTAATTTTACGGCGATTCTTCAAAATATTTATCAATGTAGTCGAAACTTTGGGGTTTATATTTTCACAGATATCCCAATATTCTTCCCAAAGCTGTGAATTTGTAAGCTGACAAGAATTTACCGTGGTAATTAAAAATTTCAAGGAAATATTTAGAAATTAGTAGTTAGAGTAGTGTGTTAATTATCTTTGGCTATTCTTTATCTTTCATTAGAACTTAACTTGGGCTATTTTTTTTATATATATCGACTATAGCGTATGTTGTCAGCTTTTTTACGGATCACTTATTTGTTTATAATGTGTGAAGTACGTATAGTACTATTTTGAACTTACCTATCCTATGTTTGGCTCCGTCGTGCACTCCGAATCTTGGTATACCGAAACACAAGCAGAACATTCCACTGAATATCGAACCTGAAACAAGTAGTATAGTTTAGTAAACAACTAGCTGTTAAGCGTCTTACAACGTAGGTAAACATAGTGTAATCAAGCAGATATTAATAAAATAACAATAATATGAACATCTAACCTATTTTACAAGAAAACATGAAAAGGAGATCCATTATTATTAGAATATAGTAAAACATTACAGAGAAAACCAGTTCAAAACTGTTTGTAAAGTTATCAATGATTCAGAAATACGTGACGCTTTAATCCTTAGTACAAAACTCACCGAGCCCCGGTATACAGATGTTACAAAGCAGACAGAAGTATGCAAGTATGATGGGCAGGATGGGTATAGCGCCGCGCATCACGCTCGTGTGCTCCACCAACGATGTGTCTAGCTTCTTGCGAGTGTCCTGCAATAACAAACATACAAATTTCTATTAATAAAGACATGAAAGAGTATTATGGATAGTAGCTTGGGGTTGCTTCTTCATCATATCTGTTCAGTAGAAGAAAAAGTTAGAAAAATAGACACTGTAAATCCTTATCTTACTCCTCAGGTGTTTTACTAATAGGACCAAGCTAAAGAAGAAGTGTACAATGATTATACTTTTACTAAATGAAAAATTAGGCATCAAGTTTGTAGAGTTTTAACGAAACAGGTACACTATCACTACCAAAAACACCTAAAACACAAAAATACAAAAAATAACTAACTACGAAATTAATTTTAAATATTCCTGAATTGGATAAGATTAAGACACCTTGAATTTGAAAACTAATATGCATGATCGCGATATGAACACTTATAAAAAATATTATTTTACTTTTGAAGGAGGATTTGAAAATCTCTTTAATATTACCTCAACCTCTTCCTCAATATCCGTATCTCGCTTCATAAAATCCGTAGTAATCACGACTTTAGACGGTTTCCTAACCCTTGGGGATGGCCTAGGGGACGGTCTAGGGGATCGCTTAGGGGACGGCGCTTGTATATTAATAGGTGGGATCGGAGTTACCGGTTTGTTGTCAACCATGGTTATTTGAGGGTAGTTCGGATTTTTAGAATAAATGTTACGTGGGAGACTGTATAGGTAGTTTTGGAGCGAAGGAATCAGGTATATGTTAGGCATTTGTCTTAGACTAGTCTTTTTGGTCGAAAGTCTAATCATTACACTGTCACATTACAGATATTTTGTTTTTAGACACTGAACTTATGATTCGATAGTCCATAATTTATTTATTTGAGGCCCTAAAGTAAAACAAAATCGAATCTTTTATAGCACTTCCTTATTTGATATTACGTAACGGATTTCGATACAACTTTCATTATTTTTCAGAGAATTTTGTACACTAAAATTATTCGTATGTGTATAATAATAGTATAATAGTATAATAGTATAATAATAGATATTTATTAAAAAGGGTGAATAGTGAACAATCTAGTTTAAAATTTAGTGCAAAATTTTAAACACGAAAACGAAATATGAATGTGTTTCAAGTAAAAGTCAAATAGATACTGCGATAACAAATTTGCTAATGCATTCATTTCAATCGGCATCGATTGCTCGTCCCATTGTTACCCGACCTTGTTCACTAACCCATTTCAAAAACAGTCATACATTTAATTATACCAAGTATATTATTAAAATAAACGATTACAATCATACTAAGAAAGGACTCACGCGAAGAAATTAAATATTATTTATAATAACACGCGATAAATGACTACATTATAACGAATGTCTTGTTCAAACTAAAACAATAAGTCACTCACGCGTTCAAAATTTCATTCCCTATTTTAGCCACTTAAGGGCTAATTTTAAAAAAATAATAAATTCCAAACTTGAGTATATATCTTAAAACATCTCCATTTTAAATATCATTAAAATTTGTTCAGTGGTTTAGCCGTAAAAGCGTAAGAAAAGGAATTTAAGCGACTTTCGTATTTACAGTAGGCAGTCCCTTGTAGGGCGCCAATATCGTTACTGGCGCCCAAACTGGGACTGAGTATATTATTAAAATCGTGTTGTTTATTCTAATTATAATGAAGAATAATTGTTAAATTTGCATATGTGTTTGTAATTATTTATGGAACAATGTAAGTCCTTGGCTCATAAGTAGTGAGGTATCACGCGTCAACGTTGCGTGACAGTGTTGCGATTAGACGCAGCGACTGTGAAATATTGTATCAAGTACGTAATCAAAGGAATTGCTGACTGAATTTCGTGTAATCTGAGGAGTTTCAAGGAATTTCAGTTGAAAAGGAAGTTGTTATTAGTCGATTAAATATTTTTTTTTCGCACATTTGTTTTACTTTAAATTTAAAACTTTGGTGTGTATTTGCAACTTTATCTGCATCTGTAGTTGTGTCTAACGAAGCCTAGACTCATATTACAGCTAATTTTCGTCAATATGCACCTACCGTGTTTCCTACGCCGAAACATCAAGCAATCATAGAAAAATATTTAATCACGTTTCCCTAATGTTAGAAAATATATTTAAAAGTTTAAAAGGTTTGACATAGTTGTTAAGTTAGAAGCAGACAACACTATAAACATCGCGATCCCAGCTTCAATTCTTCATTTCAGGTGCTTGAAATTAAAATCTATGCAAC
Organism: Anticarsia gemmatalis; assembly: GCF_050436995.1. Lineage (NCBI taxonomy): Eukaryota > Metazoa > Arthropoda > Insecta > Lepidoptera > Erebidae > Anticarsia > Anticarsia gemmatalis. The sequence continues at coordinate 860,496 of NC_134770.1, read as the reverse complement.
GTTACTTATCCAACTACTGAATATTTGTTCTAATTCGAAGATATAATCCCAAAATTCCAAAATATTGGCTTTGTTAGGTACAAACCTCAGGCGGCAGTGTGGGCGACATGCTCTTGTTCTTGGAGAACATGCTGGTGCGGCGACTGGACGAGTGCTCGGAGCTGCGGCGACACATGCCACGTAACCACGTGCACAGGCGGTTGTTGCAGCAACTAGATACAGAAATAAACAGCCATTGATATGTTTTCATGTATAATTACTGTCTAACAGTTGGGCAAGAGTTTCCTTCTAGGGAGGGAGTAAAGGGGTTAAGCCCTAAAGACCATCTCGTAAGCCATGTTGGGGGCTTTGTTTAAGAACTAATTAGCAGGTATTCAAGGTTTTATTACGGTGTTTTCCGTTAGTACAAATGATTCATATTTCTTATACACATAAAACCCGGATAATAATATTTCAATGGTGTGCAGCCTTGGGTCACCCTGAGAATGATTGAAACGGCTCTATATTTCAAAAGAATCATGTCAGTAACTTGTAGACAAGATTGGGTGTCTACATTAATAATATTTAATGATGTAAAATAAATTGATCGACAATCTTATTCAAATTCTGTTATAATAATGTACTTATGACTATTTATTCTGTATTTTATGACATAGTATATTTGATATTGTATACTTTGGTATAAACATATAAGCGATTCGGTGTTCAACTGTAAGGTTGTATTGTTTCTTTGAATGAATTAATATCGGAAATAAATAAAATTTATGTGTAAACAAGACTGCATTAGTTACAAAGAAATTGATAAAACCTAATCAAATTCTCTTACCTAGTAGGCGGTCGATCACTCAATATACTATCCCTTCTCTCGACTCTCTTCTTCCTCCCACAGCATCCCGTCTCCTCAGGCGCCGGCGACATCGACTCAGCGACATTACGCGGCATAGATCCCGTGTCGGCAACGCGTCGCCGACGTCCGCAACATCCGCACAGAACGTCGCGCAACTTGCGCGGCTGTTTGGTTTCCGACTCATATTCTATTGAGGCCTATGAAATATTTCAGGGTCAATATTTTTCATAATTAATGTAGTTGTTGTGACGTAAGAAATTAACTAATATTTAAATGATGTCTGGTTTTATAATTATTACTTAATTATAAGGTAATAAAAGTGTACTTATTAAGTGTTATGTATAGTTAATGTACACTTACACTATTAGATCATATTTTCTACTGCATGAATTTGCAATGTTTCCAAATTTCGGAATTAAATATTTAATTAATCATGACTCAGACCTTTTAAATAAAGAAAAAAAATAGAATTTGCAATAAGCATTTTTACTCAATTCAATTAATGAACTAAAAACTTGACAGTCGTATCGGTCTATCGTCTCATCGACTAATTGGCTGGCTGATTGGACAATTTAAATGAAACCGATTTGACCGAAAATCTCAATAAAATTATGTACTCACTTTACCAGCAGCCCGTTCAATCTCCTTAATCTCTTCCTCCCCCATTTCTTCATCAGTTTTCTTCTTACAGCAGTTCAATTTACTCATCACCCCTCTCTTTTCCTCTTTAGGAGCTTCTATATCTTGCGTCCCTTTCTCTTCATCGTCCGACTCGCCCTTCGTACAACAAGTACAGCATTTCGCTTTACATTTGTTGATCAGTCGCTGGCAGAAGTTGGGGTCTTTGGGTTTCTGTTCAGGGTCTTCGGGAACCACTGGTTGAGAAGGTTCACGGGATTCTGGAGTCACAGATTTTTCTTTTTCTTTTGATTCCTTTTTCGTCCGGACCGGCGGTTTGGGAGTGGTGCTTGTACTTTGCGGGAGTCTGTATTTAAAATATAAATAAATTAATTATATTTGAAAAGATTGAGTGAATTTGTTTGATGAACAGTTAGTATTATAGGATACTTTCCTATAATACTAACTGTTCATCATTATAAAAGAACAAAGTCATCATTCTTTTATGCTTATATGCAGGCCACTAGCTGAAATAATTTTTACCTATAAGTATGTATCACGTTATGAGCGAGGCAAAAAGTTGATTGCTGAATTTTCATGACAAGAAAGTTAGTGGTTTTCTAAAATTACGTGATCCTCAATTTGTTAGTTTTAATGAGACTAGAGTAGAGTAGAGACGACAGTCATTACGAAGTTGTTATGAAGCCACTAAAATTACTAATAATATAAGTGAAATGCCAATCCTTTATACTCTATCAAAGGATTATATCTCCTAATACTAAGTGCATATCTGTCAAATAGCTCGCGTAATTCTACCCACCTATTACAATTTAGGTGATAAGCGCCATCTAACGGTAACTTTAGACACTAATGGTTTCGTCAAGTTGGTAGGTAATAAAATTTAATTTTGTCGATATAATGTATAGTTTTAAGGTATTCATAATTAATAATAGTGGTTATTATTCTAACTCACGCATTTTACTACTTATGCGTATTTCCCATTCAACTAATTGATTTTGAAAATGTAGAAAACCTTGATTCGTGCATAGATCATACTCTTTATTTTGTAGAATTTGACTGAAATATAGTCTGTTTTTAGATATCTTATTTCGTAAACAATCTTTTCACATTATGAGTAAACAGTCCGTCTCAATTCGCTCGAAAACCTAGCTTATAAGCTAATCTTAGATGGATTTGATATTTACAAAAAATATGATAAAATATGTACTGTCACTGGGCACAAGACCCGTTATGTATCCATATAGATATCGCGATAGTTTAAAAACGTCAATGTGCTTGATTGTTTACGAAAATCAGACGTCAGAAAAAATCTGACTAAATTCATCACTGAACCAAGTTTTCTTCGGGCATCTATAACATTGTGTAGTGTGCGTATCGTTGCAGTTGATTAATTATATTTTACCTGATTATAACATGACCTGGTTTTATAGTTAACAGTCCAGGTATAAAAGGGAACCTAGAAGAAAATATATTTATTATTTCATATTTCGTACTGGACCAAGATCCCAGAGCTGCCAGACCTACGTCATTTTAGCAAAGCTGAAACTTTGAGGATTGTTAGTATAAAGGGTCTGTTAAGAGGTATGCACATCCACTACCTTGAAAGCGGGGCCGTTTCTGAGGTAGCGCGGAGTGAAGGTGCGTAAAAAACGACCCAACCCACGTTATAGTAGCAAAGTTGGTTTTCAGATATGTTATTAATGATATTATGTAGAATTAAAATTGACTATTGCCAGACCGTTTCCCGGGGCCATTACTTCTGCCAGACGCCTTAAATGTTATAAAAAAATGAGGTCAACTACGTCATAGTAGCAAGCCTAAATTTTATATATGTTATTAAAGGTACAATTTTAAGACCCCCTGTATGCGGACAGACCATTCCGCAGGGCCCTTCGTCCCCTAGACGCCATTAAACTTTCCCTATGAGTGCGAGAGTAAGAGCATTATTCATACGCATAAATGAAAAACAATTGAATTAAAAAAATAAAAATTGAAAAATTATTGAATACTAACTGACCCGCGCATCTTTGCTTGCGTCACTTAAGAGAAATAGGTCAAAATGTTACATAAACGGGTTATGTAACATTTTTCACTGGTACTCTGCTCCTATTGGTCGTAGCGTGATGATATATAGCTTATAGCTTTTCTCAATAAATAGGCTATCCAACAGTAAAATATTTTTTTATTCGCACCAGTAGTTCCTGAGATTAGCGCGTTCACACAAACAAACAAACTTCTCAGCTTTATAAAATTAGTATAGATTAAAAGTACTTGGAATGTTTAGGAAGATAAGTAACATTATTTTGGGAATCATTTTAAAAATAGATATGGTTTACACTATTCACAAAAATTATGAACAAAAAATTGTAGTCATTCATCATCATCATCATTATCTGAGCTCTTACTTCCCTCATCAAATTGAATATTTAAATCATCTCCACCATCGTCTTCATTGTTACTTGAATTCTCTGTAAAAAAAAATGTAGGTAATGATGTTGAAAACAGTTACAAGTAGGTATATTGAAATAATTTATAGTTAAAATAAAATACCTAATTCGTTTTCAAGTGATTCGCTTACGAAACTTGGCAATTAGTCACCATCAAACCACTTAAAATGATAATGGTTATCCTTTAGAACCCACCCTTTATTTGCTGGGCTTAAAATGCTAGGACGCTTTATATGAGCATTACTCCAGACACCCGCAATATAATTTGCTCGTCGAAATTGTTGAAGCAATTCAGATTTACAAGGAGGTAAATTACTTGCGTCGAATTTTTTAACATTTTGCCGGTGGAATTTCTCATTCACATCGCCGACTGTATACGTGTTAATGAAAAGTTGTAGCCGTGCAGCATCTACATCAATTAATCCGGGAACATTATATAACTCGCAGATAAATTTTTGAATTACATCAAATATATTTTGTTCCTTCGCTTTATCAATAGATAATTCAACTTCTCCGAATTGAACAAAAGCTTCTTGATATTCTGGCGATTTCTTTAAAATTTTAAATGGTCTGAGCTGAATTGATGTAGATGCTGCACGGCTACAACTTTTCATTAACACGTATACAGTCGGCGATGTGAATGAGAAATTCCACCGGCAAAATGTAAAAAAATTCGACGCAAGTAATTTACCTCCTTGTAAATCTGAATTGCTTCAACAATTTCGACGAGCAAATTATATTGCGGGTGTCTGGAGTAATGCTCATATAAAGCGTCCTAGCATTTTAAGCCCAGCAAATAAAGGGTGGGTTCTAAAGGATAACCATTATCATTTTAAGTGGTTTGATGGTGACTAATTGCCAAGTTTCGTAAGCGAATCACTTGAAAACGAATTAGGTATTTTATTTTAACTATAAATTATTTCAATATACCTACTTGTAACTGTTTTCAACATCATTACCTACATTTTTTTTACAGAGAATTCAAGTAACAATGAAGACGATGGTGGAGATGATTTAAATATTCAATTTGACGAGGGAAGTAAGAGCTCAGATAATGATGATGATGATGAATGACTACAATTTTTTGTTCATAATTTTTGTGAATAGTGTAAACCATATCTATTTTTAAAATGATTCCCAAAATAATGTTACTTATCTTCCTAAACATTCCAAGTACTTTTAATCTATACTAATTTTATAAAGCTGAGAAGTTTGTTTGTTTGTGTGAACGCGCTAATCTCAGGAACTACTGGTGCGAATAAAAAAATATTTTACTGTTGGATAGCCTATTTATTGAGAAAAGCTATAAGCTATATATCATCACGCTACGACCAATAGGAGCAGAGTACCAGTGAAAAATGTTACATAACCCGTTTATGTAACATTTTGACCTATTTCTCTTAAGTGACGCAAGCAAAGATGCGCGGGTCAGTTAGTATTCAATAATTTTTCAATTTTTATTTTTTTAATTCAATTGTTTTTCATTTATGCGTATGAATAATGCTCTTACTCTCGCACTCATAGGGAAAGTTTAATGGCGTCTAGGGGACGAAGGGCCCTGCGGAATGGTCTGTCCGCATACAGGGGGTCTTAAAATTGTACCTTTAATAACATATATAAAATTTAGGCTTGCTACTATGACGTAGTTGACCTCATTTTTTTATAACATTTAAGGCGTCTGGCAGAAGTAATGGCCCCGGGAAACGGTCTGGCAATAGTCAATTTTAATTCTACATAATATCATTAATAACATATCTGAAAACCAACTTTGCTACTATAACGTGGGTTGGGTCGTTTTTTACGCACCTTCACTCCGCGCTACCTCAGAAACGGCCCCGCTTTCAAGGTAGTGGATGTGCATACCTCTTAACAGACCCTTTATACTAACAATCCTCAAAGTTTCAGCTTTGCTAAAATGACGTAGGTCTGGCAGCTCTGGGATCTTACTCTATACAGTTTTAATGTACGATTATTTTCGTTTTTGTGTAATGTTATATGAAATTGTTATCACATTCACCTAGTCTTTCTTCCAACTATGTTGAAATCTGTCTGTAGAACTCTACATGAAGAGACTGCCAATCGGACATCCAGTTACCTGGATTATAAAACGATTCCCCTCGGTAAGACTGGTTGTCAGACTTTGTAGCTTCTGACTACTGGTAACGACTGTCAAAGATCTTTTGAAAATGACAGCCGGGACCCAGAATTTAACGTACAATTGTATGTACATAATATATGATCAATTTAATCATTAAAGACGAGCGAAGTCGCAGCCATAAATAAGTCTACCTCTATTTGTATACAAAGACATGTTAATAGTTAATACTAGTTACGAGTGTTATCGAAGCGGGGATCGAAGCCACGACCCGAGCGTAAACTGCCACACTCGTGCACAATTTAGGTCATGACGTCTCGAGTGAAGGCTTCACGAAACACTGTTGCTCTTGTTTCAGTTCGATTTTATTACACGAACTTTTAAATAGGTAGAAAAGCTAATTTTGGATACTTTTAATTAACCGAGTACTATGTACTAATTACTTTTTTATTGAGTACTAGTACTTGACCGTGTGTCGGCCTACGATTTAATTAAAAGTAGCATTTTTTTTAAAAACCAAGTGGTTACTAGAGACATTATCTGATTCTATCTTTTCAAATATAATATAAATCGGTTTAGCTATACAGCCGTGAAAGCATAACAGACTGACAGAAAACATATAGACGGAATACAGACAGACCGACAGACCGAAGATGAGGTTGGTAAAATTATTTTTGCTTTTACAATAATACAGCTAGTATGGTGAACTCAAGGCGTAGTCCCTCCCTCATTCGGGAGGAGATCCTTACCCAGCAGTGAGACAATCATGAATTTACCAAAAAAAAATGTATATTACTCCTGAGCGAAATCTCCCAATACCTAAACGACAATTTTTTTCATCAGTCCTACCTTCATGCATACACACTTATATAATAACACGCCTTTTTCCCAAAGGGGTAGGCAGAGACCAAAGAACGCCACTTGATCCTACCCTTACAAACTTCCCATGCCTCATTCACATGTCATATAAGACCCGCCGGTTACGAGTACTACGCACCCGACCTTCATAGCCTTCCCAAAATTGACTCTTCAACAGTAAATTTTACCCCATTTAGACCCCTAAAAGTCCATACAAACTACAAATAATTACGTATTATTATAACAATGTGTATCGGAAGTGGGAACCTTGTTTCACGAGCCTATTTCCTCACCTCAATGACGACTAACTATCGCTTGACACATTAAACTGTAAAACTTTCGTGAATTTATTTACTAAGAAGTAGGTAAGTAGTACAATGTTTGGGCTGTACTTAAAACAAAGGCTTTTTTCACCAGCTTTAAAATCGTGGTAAGCAAGCGATGCTTTAAGGGAACATTCATATCTGACGGAACATACGTCGCGTATTATCAGTCGCGCAACGCCAGAACAGACAAATGTATAGAAAATCAACAAATCAACAACAAATATTTTTTCAGTAGCATTAAACATGATAGGATGAATTGCTGCGCGTGTCAATTTATAGGCGATTCATGTGCAATGACAACTATGGTCGGCAGGTCAAACATCTCAGTCCGTTTTGCGATGATTCATATTATGTACTAGCTGACCCGTGCAACTTCGCTTGCGTCACATAAGAGGGAATTGTAAAATTTTTCGTTGCTAGTCTGCTCCTATTGGCCGTAGTGTGATGATAGCCTTCGTTAATAAATAAGCTATCCAACAGTAAAATAATTCTCAATTTCGCACCAGTAGTTCCAGAGATTAGCGCGTTCAAACAAATAAACAAACAAACTTTTCAGCTTTATAATATTAGTATAGATGTTGGAGGGCCGAGGCCCGAGAGTCATCGTCAAATTCGTATATCTAAATACAATTGTACAAAGTAGCATATGAGAAAGAGAGCTAAGTGTATATTTAATAGTGGCCAAAAAAATGAACCAATAGCTCAATGTCGTTAAAGTTTTTTTATATATGTGAAGTGTGTATATTCATGTTATGTGACCATATTTGTTTTAAAGCACAGGTTTTGCATAAAAAATAACTCAAATTATACCTAGCATTAATGTCATAAAAGTTAAGAAATAATAGCCTTCTAACACACAATCACGACACTAAAACTATAGTTCATATGTTAAACGGACACCCATCGATGGGCAAACCGCGTCAACAGAGCTTAACCTCCTTCGTCCACGGCACGATTGCAACTGGTCTTGAACTAGAACTTGAAGCCATTCGTGATGTGTTTCCCATATCTCCATTTTGAAAGTCACGCGCAAACTTAGGCATAAAATAAAAGTTTCAGTTTCGAAAATAACTAAAATGATTAGGTACTGAAACTAATGTCGCATTTTGCTATAATTTTACAGCGACCATGACAGATACAAGTTTTCTTGGCATAAAGCCATGTTTAAAAGTAATGTTGCCTTAGAATAATTTGTAATTATAATTTACCTGTTTTCGTCGCTATATCTTTTCGGCAACAGTTCATTTGGTAGAATATAAACGGTTCTATTATGTATCATCGTATTTTAACACAATTTAAACATTGAAAACAAACATGGAAGCACTATTTTTTAATTTAAAGTCACAGTTAATAAACGAAGGTATTGCACAAACAGCCTAATCTTTCGCGCCATTTTCCACAGACACTGTATTGTTTTGATGCAAAGGCAACACGGTTTACAGCCACATTTTATTGTTTATGATAATATTTCCCGCCATCGCGTTGTTTCGAGGGCGGGCGTCTGTGCGACGCTCGAGGGCGAACTAGGGGGTGAAACGCTAAGCCATTTCTTAAGGGCTGGTATTGTATCGAATGCCAAGAATTACGTGTCGGTCGTAGCGTGTACAAACGTAATGAGCCTTGGTCACAAAGAATGTTGGAAAGTGGACCTTTGCGCGCCATATTTAGGTTCTGTACGACAGATTTTATTTTTTAATTTACAACGGTCCTGTGGCCTCAATTAAAAAAAATACTGTGCCTAATATAAATTAGAACCTAATTTTGACTTGTAAATCTAGATAAACGTTTTATTTTAATAAAAATATATCGCATGTTGAAAACAATATGGCGGCAATTAAGTTAACACTGTTCAAATAAAGAAAGGTATTTATGGTTTCCTTGGGTTTTTATTAAGAGCTTTATAACTCTATTTTATTGTTTATGGTTTCTTACACCATTTTGTGTATTAGTTGAATAGCTGCATATAATTTATTGATGGGTCTTTGACTTTCAATGACCTACGTTTTAATTGAAAGGTTATTTAAATAAATACCAATTTAATATTTTCGATTTATCTTTAATAGAATTGGTCAACACTCACGGTATTGATTTCAAACTAAGCAGAGCTTGTACTATGGTAACCAAATAAGGCGCTTAACACACTGCCCCGCACCACGCAGCGTAGCGCGTGAATGCGTGTTCGAACGTTGCTTGTAAGTATCTCCGTTTGTATGGAAAACACGCATAGTCTAACACACAGAAAATGCATCCACGCGCGTTCATGCGGATCACGCGCGTTCGTGCGTTTTCCATACAAACGGAGATACTTACAAGCAACGTTCGAACACGCATTCACGCGCTACGCTGCGTGGTGCGGGGCAGTGTGTTAAGCGCCTAACTGATAAAGCTACTTATATACTTCTAAATACATACTTAGATAGATAAATTATCAATCAGGCTAGATGCTCAGTATTTGCTAAAAGCGTAGGCAGAGGTGTATAAAATACACCCATGTTCCGCCATTAACAATGTTAGTCCCATGTACAGAGGCGAGCATATTGCCATATTCGGTATAATACTTATTTCTTACTCATAGTTTTGATGTGTATATTGTATGACTAGTTATTTCGTCATGAAGTTGAGGTCACGGCGTCAGGCGATGTAATTCAAATAAGACAAATAAGAAAGTGATTCAGAAATAATTTCTAAAGGTTCAAGAACCTATTAAAGTTAGATTTTCTTGAAGTTTTTTCAAGCTATATTTTTATAACTATTTTTTTATTGCATTGTTGAAATCTTTTGCATATTGATATATTGTAATTATTTAGAAAAGTTAAAGGCATAATAGTTGAGAGGCTAAAAGGCTTTTTTCAGGAGTTCGCTTCTTTTATAGCGCATACTAGCTACCACGAGATCATTTTCATCATCATCAGACGCTCTTGATTGAAAATGAAGTTACTAAACAATGGGAATTTTTGGGGGACAATTTTATTAATAACTATAATCGTATGGAAAGACCCTAGAACTCTCTATGGGAATAAAAAGCATGAAGCAACCTCAAAGGAAACTACCTTCTTTATATTTGTACGTGCAATGAACTAGGTGTGTCTGTTTGTTACGTTCTCACAGTTAAACTGCGGAACCGATTTTGGTAAAATTTTGCATAAAAATAGTTGCAGAACCTGGATCGAATTGAAGCTATTTTATTTATCAATAATCTAACTTTCAACTACTGAAATAGGTCTCCGTATTTCACTCCTTCTACTATACTGATACTTCTGTATGATACCCACATTTTTGCCAATGTACGAACCGCAAGCTCCTCTATTCTCGCTTGGAGACAAAAATTTCATATATTATTGGAGATTTATATTGCGTTGTGTACGAAGGGTCTTAACTTTATACGCGAATGTAGGGTCATCTAGTTCATTCATTCATTATTTACTAGATTTTCCCAGTACATTAAGATAAAACATTTCTAAACAGATTCAAGGGTTAGAAGTTGTCAAGACAAAAGAAACTCACATTGCTTTGATTTCACTTCGTTATCGGAAGATCGTGGTAATAAGATCTATTAGCAGATATCTTATAGACAGCTGTACAGCTTCAGGTTTAACAAGCGTGATGTTATATTTGTCTGTATGTATGTATGTATGTAGTTGGAGTCAACTCGGTCGGTTAACGAGCATTACTAACTCCCGTTTTCTGAGGTACATTTAGCGGTAGTTTATCTATTCCATAGCGTTCGTAAAAAAAACGCTATTGAATAGATAAACTACAGCTAAATGTACTCAGAAATCGGGGGTAAAACAACCAGTTAGTCCTAATATACCTAATATATCCTAAATATTCTATAGGTCATTCTATAGATGGGTGACCGCGTGGTGCTATCTAAGCCGGGCGTCTCTGTGCTTCGGAGGGCACGTAAGGAGTCGCTAAGCCATGTCTAAGGCTTCACTTCGGGCTTGAACATCTTTGACACTAGGTTGGTCACTAACCATACGATAAGAAGAAAAAGACTTGAAAACTGAAGTAATTTTGATAAAATTTTCTCAAGAAGAATATAGCTTACTTTTTTGAAAACTTGTTACAGGTGCCCTGTGATGCACAAAAACCCTCGGCTCAAGGACCACCAAATTATCACCTATCTATTGAATGTTCGCGCCAACGGTTGTTTTGTTGCTTTACCTACCGATTTTTTGCTAAACAATAAGCGTTATTAACTATGAGTTACCTAACTACCCTCGCTAGCAATACATAACACAAAAAAAACTTATTCGGCGTATCGCAAAATACTAGCATTTCCAGTCTAGAAAATACGCTGGGCATGACATGTATATATTTCTGAGCTAATTTTTCAAAAAGGCCGAATTACCTAACATTTCTTTGAAAAATGCACGTCACCTAACATCGTTAATATATCCATTGACAGTTTTCTTCAGAAAACGTAATGGTATCAATGAACAAAAGCGGCATTGTATATCGTACAATACGACTAAGTTAGTGGTTGTTTATTATCTAAACAATAACGTGGTGAGGGGACTCAAGTTGTATAGCTCGGTTCACGAAAAATATAATTACCTAATAGTTTTCTCCTGGTATAATGATTTTGTTATTTTCTTTAAAGGATCAGACAAAGTAATGAGAAAAGATGTTAAGATGAAAGCTATACTATGTATGTGTAAATACACGCTATAAATTGTCTGTTCAATCAAACATTAAATAATATGCAAACCCTTAGAGGCTTTAGCTTTTATGATAGTTTAAGAAGGCTACTTCATTTGATATATTAGTATGAGGATTATATTTATAATAATAATATTATACACGGTTATATACACGCAACAAGAGTTTTAACTTGTCATACCTAAAATAGAAGGTATTGGTCAGCGCCCGTAGCATTAAAGAAAATAACTATTCTTTCTCATATTAATACAAAAAAAATCTATCAAAATCGAGATTTTTTTACCAGCTACAATCAAAGCTTCCATCAAAAAAGTAACCCAAATAAATACACAAGTATCAAGTTTCGCCAATTTTTGTGCCGCATCACACCGTCATAGATAGGGTTGGCAAAATTTAATCTTTATATTTTTTACGCAACGGAAATTAGACGTATATAGGTTAAAGTAATTCTGAGTAAACGTTCGAGGGGCAACCTTGGACATTGAACTATTATTGGGGTCAGTGATGACTTAGGGGTTAGGGGTTCAAACCCTCGAAAGGGTTTTTGGGTTCGATTACTAGAAAATTTGATAGAGTTCGCTTTAATTACAGTCAAACTTGACAACATTGACAGTGGGAATTTGAAAAGTTTACAAAACTAAAATAAACCTTTATCAATTGTGTTGGTTTCATATGAAAAAATAATTGTAACTAGTTCATATTCCCACTGTCAATGTTACAAAAATGATTCAAAGTTATCCAAATTGATCTTACTGCAATTATAATAAGTAACAGATTATTACGATGGTTTCTAGGCATATTCTGTTGATTTGTCGTTGATGTCCAAATTAAATAAATTATTTGTTAACTTCTTTTCTAGACTTTTTCTCACATAAAAAAACTACAGAACAACTAACCCCCGGTTGCCGAGCACATTTAGCAGTATTTTATCTATTCAATAGCATTTGTGTCAATATGAGTTTAACGCTAAATGTACCTCAGAAACCGGGTGTAAGAAATGCAAAATTCTACTAACAATAAAACCGTTTGCACATGAAATAACTCAATTGATTGAAAGAGCATGAAAAAAGGAAAAAATCATTTTCAAACGCTAAATCAAAAGAGGAACATTTTTTTCAACTCCTAATGTTTTAATTATTTGGCACATTTCTTTTTTACATTTCTGTGTTATATTTTCGCAGTTTTATCTACTATTGTGTGTAGTATCAGCCCTGTCCGAGTGGTATGGTAATCTGGCGTCGGTCACGCCACTGGCCGCTCGATACTGACCCCGCACTGCATTCATACTACACTCCGAAAACTAACGCTTTTTCGCCCAAAATCTATATTAAAATGTCTTAAAAACGATGAATGTATGTGATTCTAATAGCTTTATTAGATTTTGTCCTGATTATATTCTTAATGATCCTGTCCTGTCATTATTGGACTCAGTATATTGATCTATTGAAAATGATAAAGGTAGCCAGTGGCGTAACTATACCGCTCGAGGCCCGTGGCAAATTCATCAGATGCCCCCCACCCCGCAGTATAGAAAAGCTTAAATGTATGATAAATAAAAAAAATTGAGCCGGGATTTTCCTCTGATCGGGGGCCCTTTCCGGCTGGGGGCCCGTGGCATTTTGCCGACTTGCCACCCTGTAGTTACGCCACTGAAGGTAGCGTCGATTAGTATTTGTAAGAAACTAAAAATACTGTTTTATTCGAACTTTATAGCACAAGAAAATGTGCTCATTTGATACTGTCATTAATTGTAAAAATCAAATATAATATGTACATTAAATAAATATCATTGGACAACTCACACACGGTCATTTCATTCCAAACTAAGCAGAGCTTGTACTAAATAATAACTACTATATACTTCCAAATACATACTTATATAGATGCATTTACAACCAGGTTCAGAATAGATACTCGTGCTCATCACACAAATATTTGCCCCAGTAGGTACATTAACAAAAAAAAAAAGGTTTTATAGAAAATTAAATAAGAAGTTATACACATCTAATTAATTTCAGCTAATTTGTTCCTCATAAATTACTGACGAATCTGAGAATCAGCGAAGTTTCCAACCCGTGTTTGGCCAGCGTAGTGAACTCAAGGCCTAACCCCTCGCTCATTGCGGGAGAAGACCCTTGCCGAGCCGTGCGACTGTGGTTGGACTACGCATCTGTTATATTATTTATCCTTATTATATACACACAACCAAATCGCATGTCGCTATTAATAGTCTCTTTGGATCGTCGTAGTTATAAATAATAGACATGCAGTTAATATCCCTAAGGAATGGTTTCAATTCCTTGTCTAACGTACACTTTCCTACAAACAAATGACTTATTCATATCAAATCAACTCCTTAGTGAATTATATTGCTCTGGGAACCGCAGTGAAAATGTCTCTAAGGGATTATGACGGACAGACGGATAGTACTTTCATTTTGTTATGTATTAACACTATTTGTATACTGTGTGCATATTGTAAGTAGAAAATATTAATATAATATTGTTTTATTGCGATGTAAGATATACTCTGTAAAATATACTGTTGGATTGAAATTCAGCAGACACAATTATCCCTAAAAAAATGATTGTCAAGTGGAGCCATCTACAATTTCTAAAACACAAATTTTAAATTCCTTAGTTTCTGTATCTGATCAAGTGCTCATTCCCTTGGAAACCTATGACTTGCCTTAACTACTATTTTGATAGTCTACAGCCTGAATTTATCGGGTGTCTCCAGAAACAAACAATATTAATTAGACAATAATAATGTGCGAAATCACTGTATTTTCAAATTAATAAACTAAAATTAAATTTACACACCCGTGACGGAGAGGTCGCGTGGATCGTAAAATGAACGAGGTTAAGCTACGTTCTCGCGGTCAAATGCTACGTGGGTGTCCTTTTGCCGAACTAATATCATTATTTAACTTCATTTACATAATAAATTACTCAATTGTATTCGTAATTTTGTCCTTAAATACTTTCTATCGGACGACAATCAATCGAATCGACCGTCGGAGATAAAAAATGGCAACGGTTCATGATTGGGTTGACGAAAAAAATACTAAACTTGTACTTGTAAAAGGTCCATCTAAAATGTCCTGAGCATTTTAGATGAACCTTTTATGCAATTTTTTTCACTGAAATATTTTATTTAGCACTCATTTGATACCAACAAGAATACGAAACTGTGACGTCACTACACCGTATCTGTATACTAAAATTTATTTTTGACATTTCATAAAGATGCTGATTTGACTGTAGTCAAGTACTTCATGTGGCTTCAAGATATCTTTAAATTAAACTGCTAATGAATTACGTATTGCTTTCTTATTTAATATGTAAGCTCAGGAAGCAGTAGAAATACCTTCTATTTAATTTAGTAAGCGTTCTAATTTACAACTCAACACACTTTAACTACGCGACAAAAAGCCTGCAGATTTCTAACAATTCTAATATTACACAGCAAAAACTTACCCGCCATTGCTCTGAGCAGAAAGGTCAGATCCATTCCCATCAGCTTTCTTCTTCTCCATAACAATCTTCTCTATCCCCGGTGTAGAAACATTAGAACTCTGGACTTCTACCTCTCCTTCACCTTTCACTAAAGTCTCATTCACTTTCTCAGCAATGGCCGATCCGCCATTCTTCTTTTTCTCATTTACAACCGTCACTATTGGTTCTATGATGTCTTTTTTTACTTCTTTTACCTTCTCTGCTTCTTTAGGCTTCTCTGGTACTACTTCTTTTGGCTGTTCAACAGGAGTTATAATACTGTCAACGATTTTAGTCACCTCAGTTCGAATTTCTTCCGTCATTTTTTCATTCTGCTTTACAACTTGGTCTTTTAATTCTGTTAATTTGTTTGCTGTTTCATCTTTTGCTTCTTTTATTTCAGTTTTTGTTTTGTCTGCTACGCTTTTAAATGTATTCTTAGCTTCGCGAGATTTGGCTGAAGCTGTCAGTATATTTTCCGTTGAGACCTCGGGTTCTTTCAAAATGGCTTCGATTTTCTGTTTCACTCGTTCTACCTCTGGGTTGTCGTACGGTGGTTGTAAAGGCCTTAGTCTAACATGGTCTTCGGAAGGTTTGCCTTCACTGTTGCTTTTCTCTTGATTATTTTTATCGTGACTATTCTTATCATTCTTGTCATCAGTATTCTTTTCGTGCTTGTTTTTGTCATATATACTTCTAGGATGCCTTGGAGGTCTTTTTTCTTCATGTTTTTCTTCATCATTTGTTTTTTTCTCAGTTCTTTTATGTTCTCGTTCTTTAGGCTTCTCTTTCTCACGCTTTTCCGGTTCTGCAGCTTCTTCCTTCCCTACTAGAGAGTCTTTTGAACTCAGTCTTTCAAATATACCCTTTTCTCTAGCTTTCTCAAACGCAGCAGGTAGTTGACTGGTTACTTTAGCAACCACTTCTAAAGGTTGTGAAGTAATAGCAGCGGTTGTCATGGATATAATGTTCTTCTTAGTTAGTATAACGAGTTCGCTTTTGTCGTTCGTTAGTTTGTCGTATTGCGTTTCATTGTCTTGTTTCGCGACACTTTCCGAGTCAGTCATGGACTCCGTACTAGTGTTTTTATTTTCCATCTTACTTTTCTTTTTATCGTCATCTTTGCCTTTTGATTTCACAGAGTCTCTCTTACCGGCCTCGTTTAATTTGCTAGTAGAAGACGTTAAGTCTTTTTTGCTTCCAGCTTTCTTCAGAGGCGGCTTTTCGTTCAAGGTTTTAGTACTTGGAGTCCTTGTGAGACTTTTGATACTGTTTGTTCGACTTATCGGCTTTTTTGGCTCAGGTTTCGGTATCGACGGCTTCTGCGGTGTCTTAGTACTCGGCGTACGGCTAATCGGCTTGGCACCAGTAGTACTAGGTTTGGTTACCGGTTTAGTCTTACGTTGGTTCGCTTTCTCCGGGCTAGGTTCTCTACTCACGGTCCTGCTTGGCTGTCTAGAATTCAATCTAGACGTAGCAGGAGTGTTGCCAGCTGTTTTAACTGGTTTCCTTTGCATTGGAGATGGTTTCAAAGAAGTTCTAGCGGAATTGGGCTTCAGATCATCTATAGGGCTCTTATTTGGTGTGCCAACTATAGGAGATAGACGTTTGGCATTCAGAGCCTTGTTTGAAGGTGGAGGACCCCCTCTTCCGGGAGATATTGGAGGCTTCCCTTTGATATGTGCAGGAGATATGCTTAAATGCTGAGTACTTTTACTCGTCCGCTTATCGTGCACTTGACTCCCAATCCTAATAGTTTCGTGGATACTACTCGTACTGTTTGAGATGAATCTTTGATTTTTATTCAAGTTATTCTCCACAGGTCTTCTAGGAGTGTATAGATCTCGTCTACTGCCAGTCCTGTTTGGTGACACAGAGCTTTGTCGTTTGGGAATCTTCGAGTGTTTCGGTGAGCCATCGTTCGATTGAGGCTGGGATTTCGAGACAGATTGTAATCGAGATCTGTGAACTACAGGTT
This sequence comes from Anticarsia gemmatalis, assembly GCF_050436995.1. Taxonomy (NCBI): domain Eukaryota; kingdom Metazoa; phylum Arthropoda; class Insecta; order Lepidoptera; family Erebidae; genus Anticarsia; species Anticarsia gemmatalis. Next base: position 843,144 of record NC_134770.1, on the reverse strand, counting down.
TCCTTATCCCATCATCTCCATTGATGTACTCCCGGCTACCAGCTGGGATATTCTCGTAATGTAATATAGCAGAAGGCGAGTTAGATCTCGATCGTAAATTGATCTTGCTAGGGGAATTACTTCGAGAATTCGTTCTCGATCCTACGACACTTCTCGACCCGGATTTAGTTTTGTCCAGCAGTCCCATTTCTTTTAAAATAGCTTCTTCTTCCTCTCTTCTTTTTCTCTCAGCTTCTGCTTCGTGTTTTTCTCTGTTCAACTCACTGATTTCTCGTATTTCTTCGATGTTTTCTTTTAAAAAGTTCCTCGGAGAGTGTGGTCTTGGTAGAGTGTGTATGGGCAGTGGTAGTGTGGCTGTCTGCGCCATGTTGTCTATTTTAGATAAGGAGTTAGTTCTTCTTCGTGGTGGCGAGTTTGCTCTGGAGTTGGTTGCTGACGTCTTCGGAGTGTTGTGGCGGGAGGTTTCCTCCCGAAACCCTCGACCTGGAGGAGAAATAAAGATAGTATTAATAAATTATTCTGTTTTTACTGTAGTCAACAGCTTTCAATTGTGTGTGTACTGAATAAGTTAAAAGTCAAACTGCGTCTATGTTCGTGTGTTTAGGCGCTTAGGTGTTTTCGAAGGCTGCGGGTAGTGTGGCAGTTTTTACAATTAAATTAACTAATACTATAATCACTCCTTCAACACAATAGTGTTATAACATTATTTAGTGGTGGTATTGGACTAGAGTCAACCACAATAGCCAATTGCGAGGATTTGCCTATGCCGAAACTTCAGGCACTCTAAGGTAAAATGTATCCTTCTCATTAATTCCCTTATACTACCAGATATTTCAAAATCTTAAGTTTTAAACTCTCGAGTTGCATGTTTAATATATCAGGTCGGGGAAAAAGTCTTTTCGCATTATAGTATGTGTGAACTTGTAATAAAATCTCTTTGGCTTCGAGAATCACAAGTGCGTACCTACACATTCATTAGGTTTCTTTCAGTGAGCTCGTGAGGTACACAAATATCGAGCTTTTTGTGTAGAGAAAAGATTTTATTACAAGTTCATACATACTATAATGCGAAAAGACTTTTTCCCCGACCTAATATATTATTAATTTATTATTATTATACAGGATACGGGAATTAACGCGAACACGCCGAATACACATTTTACCTATTTTAAGGTAAAATGCGTGTTCGCGTTAATTCCCGAAATGCTAGGTTTTTACAGTATAAAGGTACTTGTTACCTCTAAAAGGCGAGACCCTGCGTGTCCTGATGTCCACAGGTAAGGAGTGCGGGCTGGTGGGGCGCGACACCGGCGCCTCCGCGAGGATCGCGAACGATGACTCCTTCTTGCGTTTAGGCGTTGGCACCACACTGGAACAACGTACAATACAAGTGTTACATATAAAATTAAACTTTTTGGTGTTATTTGCATGTATTTAAATGATGCGATTTTATTATTCAGTAATATATTAGGTCGGGGAGAAAGTCATTTCGCATTATACTATGTATGAACTTGTAATAAAATCTTTTCTCTACACAAAAAAGCTCGATATTTGCGTACCTCACGAGCTCACTGAAAGAAACCTAATGTACCATGTACTCATTTGTGATTCTTGAAGCCAAAGAGATTTTATTACAAGTTCATACATACTATAATGCAAAAAGACTTTTTCCCCGAACTAATGTAACGTTTTTGTGATAGTGTTCTCCGGTTCACGATTATAAAACAGTTTGGCATGTTTGTTGTAAGGCTGTAAACCTATCGTTTTCAGAAATAATCATATAATATTTTAAGTGGCTAAGTCCTTAAAGATTATTTTAAGAAAGTGATCAGATACACATTACAATAAGAGTTATACAGCTTCAAACTTAGCATAAGCCTGATCTCATTTTTTGGTGGCCAATTTCGCGTTGGGGACTCTATTTCACTTAAAAAATATTTTAACGATTCATAAGCGGGCCTATACCATATAGCTATTATTTTTATTACTCTTCAGAATAAAACTATCTATGTTGTTAAAGCCAGTCACTTGTACGCAATTACCCACCGTGACCGATGTTTGAAGACAAGTGATTATATCAGTGAGCAGCGCCGGTGCGCGCGCACTAGTGTTGCGTCGGTCACGGAGCCGCCAGCCGACCGTGAAGGCTGCGCTTCGAGTCCGTTTTGACAAACGCAGAATTATAATTAAACGGTTTTTTTGCAAAGGGCTTGGCAAAAAAATGTGAATGTAATTGAATTTTATGTTGTTCCTTTAGTCCAAGTGAAATATATATATGTTCGATTGACAATTAAGAGGTATAAGGTTCAATTTCCGGAGCATTTTTCTAAGATTTAGTGGCAAAAATCTGAGTCAGTCCGGTCGCATACTAAAAAATCTCGGAATCGAATTCAATCTAATTCAATTAAAAATGAATACTTGAAAAAATATGGTGCATTTTTAATTATAATACATTTTAACCATGATTTAATATAATTCTGTTTGACACGAGTGTAAAGAACTGACAAACGTTTAAGTAGACTACGATGATTACCCAATAATTTAATTTCTCAGATAGGGAGACGAAGAAGTATAAATGAGGTTATTTTTATTAAATTTGCATCTACAACCATTACGAAAAAGCTCTTCGGTCATGAAAGGGAAACAGCAAGATACTTACAATTTCCATTGCAACTAGTAAATCATAGCCTGTAGTAATAAATACTGCCACGATTAACCAACATCTATCCAATCTGATGAATGCACTCGATAACATACATAAATAGTTATTCGTAGCAATAAAAAGTAAAATGCAAATGTCATAAGATTGTTTGGTAAGCGTCCTTGCCACGTCGGCACAGCTCGACCGATTATAATGACTTGTTGCGTTACTACTACATTTTAAACCTTATACACACTTTTGGACATTGATTTTGGCAACAAAAGCGAGTTTTTTCCATACGTTTAAATAATATTACGCTTGATATACCCAAAGGTGAAGGCAGAGATGTATAAAATACCGATGTTTCGTCGTAATGTAGTGTGCTGCGAGGCGATTCTATTACGACTAAAGTGAAAAATTTTGCCCGAACTGGAATCGTTTTTGTATAATGTTATACGGAGATTAAGAAAAACATACATTTTACCTGGGATTATTAGACGTTTCGGCACACATCAGAAACTGGTCGAGATCGGAAGCTATGAAGAGGCGTCAAAATTTATGTTCAAAGTTATGAAAAACACCGTGGCTAAATACGTAAAAAAAAATTCTGGAAATGGACTTCTCTTTTCTTAATTTTTTTGAAGTCTAAAAAGCTGTTGCTTCCTTTGTTGAGTTAAAAGAGACAGTACAGGAACCACAAAGTATTGTCTGTAACTACCTTTAGTGTGTGCGCACACGCACTCCTGCCTTTAGAATGTGTGTATTTGTATATGTGTGTGCATAATTTCCGATGATTTAACAGCTGATAAAAACTCGGTGTTTGGATACATATTAATTCTAGTTAATCTAGTTTGTGAACACAGTTGCGTTGTTTACAAAATGACCAAAATTTGGAGTCAGAATGGGATATATTTAGTTATTATATTAAAGACAAAATAAAGAATTGGAATTTGAAAGACATTTCATAATTAATCGATGAATCATCACCACCATCAACGGTGTCGTGAGTTCGATTCTCAAAAATAAAATGTGTAATATATACATTTATTATTTATATTACAAATGGAAGAACTGTTTTTGAAGACGAATTTTAGTAAAATAGTTTAACTTTTGATCGTGCATATTTAATATTTTCTTGCTGTATGTTTGTATTGACCCATTTAATTCAGATTAGCTTAGCGATTTAGCCCAGAAAGCGTAACTGACAGACAATTAAGTTATTAAACTATTGTAGCTTTTTCCCATAATAGTAGAATGTTAAACGGATCTTAAATAGTAGAATTCTCATCGCCTAAGACACGTTTAGCATTTTAGTAATATATTAGGTCGGGGAAAAAGTCTTTTCGCATTATAGTATGTATGAACTTAACGTAATAAAATCTCTTTCGCTTCAAGAATCACAAATGAGTACACGGTTCATTAGGTTTCTTTCAGTGAGCTCTTGAGGTACCCAAATATCGAGCTTTTTGTGTAGAGAAAAGATTTTATTACAAGTTCATACATACTATAATACGAAAAGACTTTTCCCCCGACCTAATATGACTCTAGTCTCGTAAAAGACCTGCATCATGGTCCATCTACATCCAATTATGCAGGTTTTAACTTACACAATACAGATCTGTACACAGTTCATTGTATGTAAAACAGTATTGAACGTTACCTAATACAACGATCATTATCGAAAGTTATTGCGGTAATATACACGAAATTTCACATGTATGTATGAAGATTTGATAGATTGAATGCTAAATCATGCTGTTAAAATTGTCATTGTTTGAAGAAAGCGTTTTGAGAAAGGGTGTTTGTTTAATGATTCTAATATGTTTTCATAGTAGATAACACTTTACAAAGCAAAGCTTAGACTGTGACGTAGACCCAGTAATTGGCTGTATTTTAGATAATATTAATTATTATTAGTCGATTAGGCTTTTGAGTGGATTGAACAACGTTGACCTTAAATTATCTGTAACCATATAAAAAAATCAGTTAAGTCTATTTGTCGTATGGTTAGTGGTCAACCAGGTGTCAAAGTGGTTCAAGCCGCCCGAATGGCATTTGACATGGCTTAACGACTGTTATCTTAATTGAAAACAACCAGGACCGACTTTTTATGTGCCCTCCAAAACACGGAGACGCTCAGTTCAAACCCCAGTAAAGCGGTCACCCATCTATAGAATGATTGCTCAACTCACAGAACTGGCTATGAGCGCCTCAAATCGACTGAGGCCTAACTCCATATTTTATCTAAGTATATGAGTGCGTTGACACAACATTATGTGTTATTAAACAGACAGACACACACACAAACACGTAAGACAAGTGTTGATATACAATCAGTGTTAATTACGACACGGTAACTGCAATTAATTAGTTAATAGACGGTAACCAGTTGGTTACAACCAGTTTGGTAATTAGGGATTTAAATTAGGTTAGGTTTTTGTGAAAAATCCTATTAGCAGACAATTTTTGTGATACGAGAGGTAGGGTTTATGAGTTGCGTAGATTATGAAGTCTCGTATTCGATTCCTAATTCTATTGAATTGCCTCTTCAATTTTGTTTTGTACGGCTCTCTCTATGGCAAAGTACACGATCGCTGGTTCTAAGGTTATTTATTTATTTTAAAGGTGTATAAAAGTTAGGGACCCAGGTAAAGTGCTTTTAGCATTAGAATATTTTAAAACTTCATTTCGTTTTAATTCTTAAAAGAAGCACGGAATTTGGCAACGTGCTTGGTAAAAAGTCGCGTCATATTACATAAAAATGAGTATGCATTTACATACATAGTTGAGTTTAAAAGATTCATGATGAGAAAACCTTAATCCAGATCCCTTTATGCTAGGATACACTTAATACGCCAAGGTACAGACCTATTATCAATCAAACAGTAGTAAAAAAATAGGGTGATAGAACAAAATTAGTAATGCTATTTCTTCATCAACAGATTTCGACGTCTATCTCTTCAATTCGAACCTATAAACCTAGCAAGTTTGATCTACCATTCTTGAACTTTCCATTTTACATAACATTCATCCCTTTACCGGTGAGTGGGTAGGCACAGGCAGCGGCCACGCTCGGCGGGACTCAAAGTGGCGGTGACTTATTGTACGCAACTATACTTTCTACTGACACGCAAGGCTTGCGCGCGGGGGAACAAGGCATGAGAGGTAGCGGAAGCGGACGATTCCCGCTCGTAAACTAACAGTATGACACTGATTCGAGAGAATAAAAACTCAGTTATTTCGTCCTAAGTATCTTGTTAAATGGACCATTAATATACTGGTCTCTAGGATGAAAAACATCGAAGTTTAGTAAGTACAGTGATGCAAATACTGCAATAATGATTGATTCAAGGGATGCCAGATATAGCTGATACCATTAGCTTTACAGTACAGTTTTGCTTTTTTTTAGATAATTCATATTTTACTATGTTACAATATTATAATAGTAATGACAAGACCAAACGTGACACACTATTTAATACGTTAATTCGATTAATAAACTTAGGCATTAATTAAAACTTAGACGAAAAAAGCCTAACATCATTTAGATCATTTTTCTATAACAGCCTCCACTGTAATTAGCGACTAAAACTAAAGTAAGGCTGTCTTTTTAACGTAATTTTCTTATGACTTCTACCATCCCTTACGCAGCCCGTCTAAGCAGCAGGGTAATTACATGCGTGTACGACATACAGTTTCACGCTGCATGCGTCTACATGTGCCTACATGCGGCCACATGCGGCGCCTATATCCAGCGCTCACCGGTCGGTAAATGATCTGTGGGTTAAGCAACCGTCGGTCATTCTATAGATGGGTGACCGCGGTGGTATTTGAACTGGGCGTCTCCGTGCTTCGGAGAACACGTAAATAGTCGGTCCCGGTTGTTGTCAATTAAGATAATAGTCGTTAAGCCACGTCAAAGGCCTTCGGGCGGTTTGAACAACTTTGACACTAGGTTGACCACTAACTATATGATAAGAAGCGTCCACATACGGCCACATATACCACTATCTGAATGAACTACTAACGTCAAACGTGCGTTCTGAATAATTATAGTAGAGACTCTTCCGGGGTTGATAGTCGCTGCTGGTTGCGCTACTGGTGTAGGTTAAGCAAACTACGTCGAGGATGTTTTATGAATGGTTGGTTAGTGATAGTTGAAAAGCTAGCTTTGGAGAGCCATAAAAAAGACAGTTTTATAAGCATACAAAAATACAAAGTATCGTTTAAAATACCTGTTTGTGTAAACGGTTAGTCGGAGCTGATTGAACAGAAATTAATTTGAGGATGTTCAAGGGGTAGTTTTTATAACCGCTAGACTTCTAATGCTTAACATTGGAGCTTATCAGGTCGGTACTTATAGGTAGGTATTTAACAACCGTAAGTAAAACCAACCAACTAATAAAGTTTTAATTTCACATGGAAAATACGGACTGATCACTTCGTAAGAGATTAAAGTAAATGTTTATAATGCATGATGGCGTCACATTTTAAGGTCAACCACCTCTACTATCGCCACCAAATTGCATCGACCACAAACAAACTATTATTTAAAATCACAGATCCATAACAGCTAAAGTTATTTACAAAAAAGGAGAAAACCAATCTAAATAAATATTGTCAAATAAAAAATCCAATTTTGTTGCCCACTCGCGGTATCGTGCCGTCTATCCGCCCATACAGGTACTAAAATGACTCATAAGTTTTTAAAAATATTTACTTTTATTGTATAGTTAGTGGTCAATCTAGTGTCAAAGTTGTTCAAGCCGCCCTGAATCCTTTGACATGGCTTAACGACTGTTATCTTAATTGATAATAACCGGGACTGTCTTTTTACGTGCCTTCTAAAGCACGGAGACTCTCAGTTTAAGATACCATTAAGAGGCCGTATCAGCGCGGATATTCTTTAGATGGGCATCTATAGAATGTGCGCATTGATGTCGCTTAACCCTCTAAATAGTTTTCTGTTCACTGTTTACTGTTTTTAAATACTTATAAATTTAAGTAAAGTAAAAAAACGGAATCTATCAACTGATCTTGTGCAATCACATATTTTTTGTAAAGGAAATCCTGTCTAGAACCGTTCGGTAGTTTTTACATAAATCTAAATATAGACCAATAGAAGTAAAACGTTAAGATTCCGACAGCATAAATTATTTGTTGCAGAAATTTGAGAAACCTAAATATTTCAGTGCATGACAAAAAAAATCAATCGTTTAGAACACACACACTCACACTAACCGTTTTTTTCTAAACGAACGACGATAGTTTACGTATTGAATATACTTTTACGTGTCTTGGCTGTCCTTAACACCAAGATACTATAAATAACAACATTTATCGGCTTAATAAAAACATACCTACCCTCTTATCCATAAAAATATAGGTATAAAGTTATGAAAGGCTCATAAAGAGTTTTGTTTCTTTCACTCCTTAGCGAAATGAAAAAGAGAAAAAATATTGTAGCAGTTTTTTAACTAAAATAGGTTTATAGTGTGTTTATGAATAAGAGAGCTAATTTCAAACTAACTAATAAATAAAATGATATTATGTACAATCATATAGGAAAGCAACTAAAACAGTTTACCACACCCCTTCATTTCGCCGTAATCAGACAAAAAAATCCTATTTACGCAATTACTACCAACAAACACCTGACAATCACAAAAGCAATGATTGCGAAACTAGTACGGAACTTAGTGTCATCCCACTAATCGCCTACGGAACTCTATTGTTCTGACTACTACTATATACTATATACATGTATATACATAGTATATGCAACATGCACTTGCATCACGCTGTCGTGTAATTATTGAAGCGGCCTTCGGGATTGAAAGTAATGTGGGATGGTTTTTGTTAAAGATTCATCTGAATTGAGAAGCTTTTGTGAGTCATTATTATCAACTAAGGTACTCCTGTCCAATCATCTCTCCGATTATAATATACGTGGTACTGCATGCGCAGTGGTTAAAGTGTTCACCTCGCTTCTATAACCGCAGCGCCGCGTTCGTCATCCACCCGGGACAAACCTTTGTGTCATTGATTGATTGATTGATTGAATTATTCTATTCATGCAAAGTCTCCTGCATAGCCTGCATTAGGCCATTTTGGGAGGAGACCCTTTCCCAGCAGGGAGACATTAATGGGAAAAATGTATTTTAATTATTGGTCAACAGAACTCGAGGGTTTCAACAGAGAGAAGCAAAAAGGTCTACATAGCTTAAGAAATAGCTCTTACGTGTATACGTTTTTGAGTATTAACAATACGAATATTCTCGAAAATAGAAAAGAAAATGAAACTTCATATAATAAAACAACTATTTCTAAATCCATATAGCACATTGAATACATCTGAAAGTTTCCCCGCAAATTGTTTAAACCGCAGAGCGACCGCAGTGCTGCCTATCGGATTGATAGTGAAACTTAATAGCAGTGAAATTGTTTACAACGCCATCTAGTGAATTGATGTGACCTATTTTGTTTGACATAGTAACTACATATTGAGTTTCTTTAGTTTTAAATACAACTCGACAACACTAAGAATTACTCTAGTCTCGCGGAGACTTTTACAAACATACAAACAACGTATGCAAAGTACAACGAGACCCGAAACAATCTATAGATCACACAAATGTTTGTGTGGGATTCGAACGCACGACCTCCTAGCACGAGGCTTTTAGTTGGAAAGGTAGTGGATGGCGTGGCGATCGCCTCAACCACTGCGCCATGGCGGCCATTATTAAGTTAAGCCTGCAGTTTGATAGCGTACTATCAATAAACCAACGTTTAAACCGTGATATTAAAAGGTACAAAACTAATTCATATTTACCAAATATCTTGTAGTTCAGGAAAATACAGCTGATAGTAGGACATGTACGGACGAAGTACAGCAGTCATTTTATACTATTTAACACTTACACACTACTACATCTCTTTCACTCTTACCAAATTAGATAAAGGGCAGAGAGAGAGAGAGAGAGATGGAGAACAAAAAAGTAACAATAAGAAGAAACTTGTAATGTTCGAATTTAAAAACTATATATGTAGGTAGGTACCGTTTCAAAACACTTTTTTAACATAGCAAATTCAAAAAGACCACTTCGCTATACAAAACGCTTTTTCAAAAAGTCAATTTCGAAAATGATTGAACACGATTCACAACCCGTTATTTTCAAAATTTCGTTTTGATAAAAAATACTGTATCACGACATTTTAAATTGCTTTTTTCAAAGTCAAAATGAACAATTAACACCAGTTCTCCGTAACAAATAAAACAAACGTAATTTGAATGCGTGTGCGCAATTATTCAGTATTGCTAAATCTCTGCCTACCCGCGTGTGGGTGATAGGATGAGCGTGAAGGTCTTTAGATAGTGTGTTATGACTTCAAGTTGTGGGTGGACTTGTGACCCTTTGATGGGAAAATTATTGGGATAATGAGTATTGAGAATAATGATTCATAGATTACTAATGGGGCTCTGCTCGCGAACGACGGGAAAAAATATTCGTTCTTTATTTAAGCCTCTTTACAGATAATTTTTGAACAATAAACTACCCCATGTTTGGCTCCGTGTCTTCAATTATCTTCAGTTTTAATTTCATTGAATTTGGTTCCGCTGTATACTTATAACAATGAAAGTGCAATAGACGGACCAACAGACTTTCCCGCTTGAAATATAAGTATTTGAGTATATATATATAAATGTAGATTGTTTACTAGGGTCTTAGGTTTGATTATAACGAAGCAATTTGCGTGACCAACAAATACTTGTTCTTATATGTATAAATAAATTTAAGCCATTACTGTCCCACTGCTGGGCAAGGGTCTCTTCCCTTAACGAGGCAGGGGCTAGGCCTTGAATCCAAGTGATAATTATTTCTAATACACACATAACTTGAAAAAGTCTTTGATGTGTTGCGACAGGATCGAACCTGCTACCACTTGCATGAGAGGTACCAACTTATACCAGTCGGCTATCACTGCTCTCAAACACTTATATGGAAGTGTGTATTCTATGATTTCGTTGTTTTATGTAAAAGTCAGTAGGCACCGAAATTTTTCTTCTTTTTGATTGCTACATACTAGTATTTATTTCATTACTTGAGCCCTATAAAACCAAACCATTTGTCTCTCAAGGCCACTGTTGAGTCACAAATGGCTCTCATCTTTCAATTGTAGCTCCATTTATGTTTTACTTGTGTAATTGTTATAGATAATTGATTTGTTACGGCGTATCTATGTGTAGTATGATGTAGAAATATAAGTAAAGGGTCGTGTGGGGAAATTATTGCAAAAAGATGTTATCTTTCATACGTATCAAATGCACCCACTTTTTGTTATTAACAATGTTAGTTCCATGTAATAGGGGCGAGCCTATTGCCATATTATAGATTTACGAGACGCGGGGACAATAAATTGAGAAATATTCTAATATGAATAAGAAAATATTAATTGTACTTTTACAACACAAGATCAAAGTGGCAGTTAGATTAAAAACTGTATTCAACACAAAAATACTTTTTCACCGTCGGTGGTGCTTCCGTTTGCTAATCATCAGGTTTTCGTTTCGATTATCGGGGCGTGCTATGTGCTAAGGTGTTTTTTTGTAATTTTCTATCTCTCAATAAATAGCCAGAACTTTGTTAACGTTACCGGTAAATGGCAATAGGCCGCCTATTAAATGGGGCTTCATACACCTATGAATACACCATCGGGTGTAATAATATGTATGTACTTAAATACTTTTATCCCGAAATATCTTTCCACGCTCATGAAGCCATGGCCTGGATTTATCACATATTATATCACAACATTTGCATACCGTATAACAGTTATAAATAAAAATATTTATAACAACGTTAAGTGTTACCGTACACATTCCGCTTTCTAACTCAACAATAATGAACAAAACATTGTACCGACAAATATGTTGTCCACTTAGACGGATTTTTATAAAACAGCTGTTTTTTAATTAAACAATTACCGAAGTATGTTATGCACGCTTACGGCACATGTCAATATGATAAAAAATAATCTTAATTTTTTTAGACATAATTTGTCATTACTAAGAAGGTAAAAATTTGAAAATATTTATTGTAGTACTATAGTCCGACAATTTAGCAAGTGCATTGGCTCGCACGATTTATCTCGATTATAATTAGGAATTTTGTTAAGTTCCAAAATAAAGTAGATATCAGATAAGCCACCGCGACTACTGTATACATCCGCCGCGAACGTTGCTTACAAGGCTCTTTACTAAGTTGTCGGGCTATACCTATGTGACAATAAGTACCATAATCTTAAGCGGTCTTTCACGTACAGTTAACCATTTTATCTTAATGAAAATCCCTATTAAGGATTTGTTTGAGGGCCTTCTTAGATTAACATATTGTTATTAATCCATAAGTTACACAGTACATAGTGCTTTTTGGTTTAGACAGAAAAATGCTCATGTTAAAACATAAAATGGCTTATTTCCAAGCAGTTCAAAGATGCACAATCCCACCTAATTGTCATTAATGTCAACAACATGTGACAGTTGGTTTCCCGCGCAAATTGACAGCTTGTACTATAATCACTGTCTATGGTACACAAGTCGCTGCGTAATGAGGTTTAATAGCCGGCTTATTAGTTTATCTACTTGGTCTGTTAGACAAGTAACATGACTAGGAATAAAGAAATAATTATAATGAGGCAGAAATAGTTATCCCTACTAAACTGTTTCTATAGCGCACACTGCCTAGTGTATGTGGATGTCCCGCAGGGGTCTCGGGTTCGAATCCTCTCATTGTCGTGACGGTTATCCGTCCTTAACTGAAACTACACAGTTCATCCATAGAGAGGAGAGGCTGTACCTGTGTGTTATGCATGCACATAAATATTATAAACATAGTCCTCCGTGGCACAGTGGTTTAGGTCGCTACACAGCTACCATTGCGTCGGGAGGTCGTGGGTTTGATCCCACATGGAACAATTATTATTTGTGCAATCCAGAATTAGCTGTTTCGGGTCTGGTTGTACTTTGTGATCGTTGTTTGTATTTTAGTAAAAGTCCCCGCGACACAATCGCAATACTAAGTGCAGGAGATATATTTTATAAAAAAAGTCCTGTACAGTGCAATAAAATATTGGGTATAAGTATACAAGTTATTTATTTTCCACTAACATTAACTAATCATAAAGCAATTCATGCATCAAATCACATAGAGGTAATATGTTTTGCTCAACAACTATTACAGTTTCAAATCGATTATGCAGATTTTCTTACACAATAACCAAAAAGAACTACTTAATAAAACAAAGAAAACAAAAATAAACAATCAAGACTCATATCATATCGTTTCTGAACGTTTTTTATAAAACTATTGCAAGCTGTGCTTGTCTCAAACCAAAAGAAAAAACGTTATGATTTCACGACAGGTCTTTGTGTTTGACACAGTTTAGTAAGATGAATGTTGGTTAAATAAATATGTTTATTGTGTATAATATCTATCTATCGTACGGTTAGTGGTCAGCCTAGTTATATATTAGCCTATATTGTGTATTGTAAAACATTGTTTTATAGATAGAGCATAAAAATTCAATTTTTCTTTCTTTATTTTCTTTCCTTCTCTTTCAATGTCTTGTTCCTATTTTAGAATGATAAAAAATAGTTATAGTTTGTTGTTTAACTGTCAGCCGTATCAAAAATAGATAAAATATGAATTTGAAATAAAAAATATCTAAAAGTCAATAATATTTAGAAAATATAACAATTTACAATCACACATACGTTCAACCAAAACGAATAAATATAAAATTTTGCATGTAGATAAAAGGCCGAAGCAATTTCGATCTTATATTACCCAAATTTCTATCTTACCCAAATTACACGAATTTTGGCCCTGTTTGTCAATATCAGAATAAATAAAAAAGTCATACACATGTTCGTTCACAGGCTCTACGCCCACTGCTTCGATTACGCCAAACTTTACCTCACAGGTCGTTTACTGCAACTATGAAGTAACAAGCCATTGTTGACTACCATTTGTTTATTTAGATCAGCCTGTACTATCGTGACGTTATAATAGTAATCATAAATTGTAATGTAATGACGTTTGCGCAAGACTTGACAAAACGACTGTCTTGTAATATGTGACAGTGACAAAGTTTAATGCAGATGATTTGATGTTGAAAAGTTGTTATTGCACTATGTACCTATATCGTTATTTACTTATGTGCTGTTGTTTAAAACACAGAACTAGAGTATAATGTATTATTTTGTTGTTTTGGTGTCCTACGAATTAGTATGTTTGTAAAAATACGTTATCTTAAATACATTGTGCGTGAAAAACCGATGATTTCTTCTTCTATGTATAATCAGTTCAAAAGTTTGTAAGGTAGTCTCTACGACAAAAATGCAATAGTAAGATTTTAAATTCGCTAAATCGACTCCCATATTTCAGTTATCTATATACATCTAAGCACTGCATCAAACTACCAGTTAATTATTTAAATCAAATCATCACTATAGTAACATATTATAAAAAAAGTGCCCTGGCCCCGTCAGCCTGTCTGATCGGGATAAACTGACAATCCGTTTTCAGGTTTTCATGCAGTTTTCACCAAGAGATAGATCGATTATCGAGGAAAGTTTTACAGTACCATTTTGTTAGGATTTCTGGTAAAATATTGTCGATTAGGCGGGCTTCTAATTCGGATAAAACAATATCTGCTGGGTCTGCTAGTTTATTTATATAAATATACTTTTGCCAGTACATGCCAACTCACGCTGATTATCTCAATATTTGTTTTTGTGCTCTACCTATCTATTACACTATTACATTGATTGTCTTCCGTCCAATTACAGCAGGCTTACAAAAACGTCGGTAGTTACAACAAATTGTTTAATAGCTCACACTGGACTTTAATTGTGTCAATGTCAAACTTTTGAGGTTATGTGGGCACAATTATACAATGATATAGAACATTTGTGAGGTTCTATTTTGTCAAATTTAGATACTGAAAATTACACATATTCATTATACCTATTATAAAACTAGCTGACTGGCCCGACTTCGTCCCGGTATAGTACGATTTCATCCAGTTGATTCCATTCGCGTAGAAATTTTGATCCTACCGATCCCATACAAACCTTGTCCCGATAGTTACAAACATATTAAAAAAGTATTAGCCAATTTAGTTGTTCAAAAGTTATTCGCGTACATACATTTTTATTTATGTAGATAAATAAATACTGTTTTGTACTGGAACTGGAATTGATTTCTTCTGTCTACTGTCAAATGTTGACTTTTTTAACCACTGCACCACCGGTTAGTAATGACCAGTGGTAGTTACCAGTGCATTACCATCCAAACCCCTTCCTGCTCTTACCAGTTTTTAATTATTTCGAAAGTATAAACGAAGAAAGTAATAATTAAAAAGTTGGGTAACTTTACAACTGTTAGTTAAACGTATTAAGATTTATTACATAATTAACAATCGTAAATGTGTAATTAACTCGATAACTTGTACAGTTTCTGATTGCAAATGTTGTACAAGACGATTTAATATTGAAATTATAAGTATCCAAATCTTTAATTAATTTAGGTTCAATTCATTCTGACTGTTATAAATTCATCCTATACGGGCAAATGTCTTTTTTAGATAACAATATAGTATTAAGTAGTATCGATTGATTATTAGGAAACATCTGCATTTTTTAATAATAAAACCTTTTTGAATTTGAAATTAAACTAATGAGTTTTCATTTAATTTTAAATAATGAAATATACAAATGGGGAATTTAATTTAAATTCTATAAAAGTCAGAGAAAACCAGCCTAGGCTTTCTTGCAATTATGTTGCAGTTGGCTTCTAGTCTCACCGGATGCAGCTCTGAGTACACGTGTTTTACATGTAGCGACTGCCTATCTGACTTCCACAACCCAGCCCATAACTGTATTATAGCACAGCACGATATGCTACAGGTCCAGGAAGACTGGCTGTCAGACTTTCAAACGCACGACTGTCAAAGATCAATTGAAAATGACAGCCGGACACACATGAACTCGATATGTTTAAGATGGCCACCCATCCACAGAACCACCCCGACAAGTGTAGCTTAACGTCAGAGATTGATCTGCGCAACTGTTGTTTACTAAGCCTGACTGTTTAAAACACATAAATGAGTTTTATTTTAATATTGAGAAGCAGAGTACACTCAGCCGCTATTTTTATTACTTCGAACGTCACAGAGTATACCAAAAATAATCATTTAAATAATAAACCGTATCAAATATGGAAGCTGTTCGGCCATCTTACTTCTCTCTGGTTACGTCACCTGATATTATCTGTTTCCGTCTGTGTTGCGTAAATATGTATTGTTTTATATTATGTACTTGTGGCTTATGTATATTATTGTGAAGATAACCTTAAAGAGGCATTTTCTTTTAGGAGAGTGCAGGTATAATTGCAGTTTGATTGAGATAAGCCTGTCGTTAGTGAAAAAATATTATTCGTTGATGTAGATTCGTATAGGTACCCAGCTTCTTCGGATTCTGTATTAAGCCAAGATTTGTGGGTTTAAGTAAACTAACCATCAATATCAATATTTTTATAAAGTTTGTAAAAAAAAATTTTTACTTCGGGTAGGGAGGTATGTTAGGTAGGTATAGCTAATCATTGGTTGTATACACTAAAAGAAATATGGCTTAGTTTTATTTTGATCCATCCTAAGGCTAACACACACATTTGTAGTTACAATTTACCAAGGACCTGATTTCCATGTCAGTTTCACTTTAGAAGTGTCATATGAAATATATAAAGTGTCGTTATTTAATTTGAAATCAAATGACAATATTTTGAATTAACTAGACGACACTAACTTTTACGTATTACATAGAGAGTATTAATACTCAAAACAATATATAAAGATAGCAAGCAAGCAGTCATGCTCACGATAAAAACATAAAAATAAGCAAAAATCACCCCAAAATACCAAGAAATTTAAATAATCTAATCCTTGCAAATGAATTTAGTTGTAAAACATCTAACACTACACTAGTTCCGTGCCTAAATTGACTGTTATATCAGTTCCTAGTACACTAGTAGTTAGTACACGCAAATGACTACGTTTTTTCAGAAGTGTTAAGTAAGAGGTGGTATATAATTGTCTGTAATAGTAATTATAATTACTGCACAGTGCACAGTAAGTGTGCCAAGCAAATATATCACGTAATGTGCGTAACTGTACTTTGAGTATCATTTTCTTTGTTATTTAAGTTTTTGACTGTATTTACATATGCTACTGATATTATAAGTGTGAAAGTATGGATTAAAGTTTGTTATTAAATCACGCCAAAACTGCTGAACGGATTTGGATGAAATTTGGTACACAGATAGTTTATAATATGGACCAATACACAGGATAATTTTTGTTCTGGAAAAGCTTTGCACGTGCACGAGGTTTTTAATAGAAGCTAGTATCACCAAAAAGTTTTCTGCTGTGTTTAAAATGTAATAAAAGGAATTCATTTTTTACTAAAAATCTAAATTATTTTTGTGGATTTTGTGTCACTAAAAGTTATTTTCGATATAACAATACCTAGTAGTAGTAGAGCACATATCTAAAACAAGACAATTTCCACGTCTTTTACATATTTTTTCCTACCTTACAATTCGCGTTTAGTATATAAACTTCATGTTCACTAGAAAATAATAGTTCTATTTAAATAATATTATATTAACTGCTTTTTATTTCACGCTCTTTTTATTATCAAGTGAAGCCGGCGGGCGCCGCAGTTAGAAATCGAGGTGACATTGTTGTAAATTGTCACACATTTAACTGTCAAATTGACATCATTTATTGATTTATTAATGTCAAATATTGACACTTATGACTGATGTCTCATTTAAACAGACAAACTTTACAACTTTAATAAAATCGAAAAACTATATGAAAAAAATTTTTTTACAGTTTTTTATCACACATACTCAGTTTATCTATCGAAAATGTTATCCAATACTTATCCTACTGATAATCTAACTATTACTTATTCAAAAGTAGAAAACCTAGTTATATTTCCTAAACAATAAAACCGGCCAAGTGTGAGTCGGACTAGCGCACTAGGGCTGCATACCATCATAATAAAAAAAAATATTGACCAAAACATACGAAAAAAACACGTTTATTGTATGGGAACCTGACACCAATATAAAATTCTACTTCTAAAAATAAAATTCTACTTAAAAATATACTTCTGTCTCCATCACTTATACGTTTTGTTAGAGACGCAATAACTTTTAAGCGCAACTTAAAACTGAGTAGTTTAAGTATTAGATAGTAAGTAGTATAAATTGTCCGTTGTACACGGTCCAGTGATCTTGCTCCACAAATTATATTGTCACCTTGAGGTTCTAGTGGACTGACTGTAATAAGACGTAGATGTGTTTGACCATGTTAGTATTGTTTTATCTATACTAATATTATAAAGCTGAAGAATTTGTTTGTTTGAACGCGCTAATCTCAGGAAATACTGGTCCGATTTGAAAAATTATTTTAGTGTTAGATAGCCCATTTATCGAGGAAGGGTATAGGCTATATATAATTACGCTACGACCAATAGGAGCAGAGTAGCAATAAGAATTGTTACAAAAACGGGGAAAAATTATGACGCATTCTCTCTTATGTGACGCAAGCGAAGTTGCGCGGGTCAGCTAGTGTTATAATAAACAGATGTTGGATAAAAACGAACAAGTTACACAAATAATGAAAATAAAGTTAATTAATTAGTTTCACTGCTGGGCAAGAGAATCCCGGAATAAAGAAGACGTCCGTTTATAAATGATGCGAACTACAAAACATAGGACCACCTATGAATCTCATCTATATTTTGTCATGGTAACTTTACTAATAAACTAACCTCATTGGCTTTCCCGGGAGCTATTTAGTAAGCAGGGAATTTCATTAAGCTTTTTGTAAAAATGGTATTTCAGTAAGTACAGCATTTATTCTTAAAGCGTTTTGTCTATTAATCTATACTAATAAAAAGCTGAAGAGTTTGTTTGTTTGTTTGAACGCGCTAATCTCAGGAACTACTGGTCCGATTTGAAAAATTCTTTCAGTGCTAGATAGTTCATTTATCGAGGAAGGTTATAGGCTTATATCATGACGCTACTACCAATAGGAGCAGAGTACCAGTGAAAAATGTTACAAAAACGGGGAAAATTTTGACCAGTTCTCTTTATGTGACACAAGCGAAGTTGCGCGGGTCAGCTAGTGTAATTATAAATCCTCATGCTTCTTGCAAGAATCGTTGGGGCACTTATAGCAATGTTTCTTGGGTCCGCAACCTAAGGCCTTCATCGTATAGTACACCGTGACCATCCATCTGTGATGAACAGCTAAACAAACTGTTCAACCTTGAGGTCACGTCTCAGTGGTGTTCCTTCACTGATTCAGTTTTTATTTCACACAAAAACTAAGAGTTTTTGTTGTAATCATATGATTGGAGTATTAAAACGTTGTTAGAGCAACATGGGCGGTGCTTTTTGTAGATTATAGCGTATTTTATTTACCCACTGCTGTTAGAACAAAAACTATTTATACTTTTGTAGCCTGAGCTGGGCAAAATGTTATCGGATGTTTGTAATTTCTATTAGATTTTTTTCAATAGTAGCCCGGAGTTGTCCAAGTGTATATGGCAATGGTTTTGCCTCCTATTACGTGGGAATGGGAATAACTTTGTAAATTGTAAAAAGTGGGTCAATCTGCGTACACCTTCGGGTATTTATAACAGGCGCGATATTTCACAAAAAAATAAAATAAAGAAAAATTACTTTTTCCTTGTATCATCAATTTTATTTTGTGGTCCAAAAGACTTGGTGACTCCAGAAGCATAAAGGGGATAGAGAAAATACCTTTTAAGTGCAAATTTCGCATGTCCTGAAATTTCGGCCAATGTTTAAATAATATTTAACAATATTTGTTTAAATAAGACTGTAGTAGTTAGGAGCCACTTCTTATATTTTTCAGAGCAAAAACAAAGTAAATTAACTTTCATAATGTCTGTCTACTTGCATCTAGTTTTTGTTAAGTTTAATGAACAACATGAGTCATTACATCCTGTGTTAGGAAATCATTTCGTTACGTTGTTCACAAACTAATAATATTAGTGTTGTATTTTTAGATAGAGAGGTCAGAAGTCCTTTCATTTCCTATTAAAATTAAGTAAATAATAATATAAATGCAATATTATAATTTGTGACAATATGAGATGTAATAATATTGTCGTAGCCAGTATCTGGCTGCAGCGGTCAGTTTCATTGAAACTAGCCAAAGGTGCAGGACTAGGTTTATAGTGTCCAAGTGTGTGCACAATACACAGGTACACTCTCTATTCCCTTACTCTCATAACCCGGAGGAACTAGTTCGCAGTATGACATGTAAGGTATAGTTAACTTAAAACGAGTGTTGATTATGTGGCACATTTAAATTCTTGGCCGATCATAAGTCATATGGTTTTTGTTATAAATTCTATTTTTTATAATACCATGTCTGTTATACCGAAAGGTATAGGCAGAAGTGTATAAAATTGTACACCTATGATTTGCCTTTTACTATGTTATGTTATAGGGTGCGACCTTTTTGGCATTTATGTATATGTACCCGGTATATGATATACCGGGTAGGTAATTTATTAAATTTCAAGCTACTACAAAATATTTTAATATAACTTAAAATAATAGAGGAGTCCTGAAAATGCCTTAAAAACGTTAGTATTACAAAAGGCATCGTCTACTTCAACTTTTTCGTATAATTTAAGATCTCTTTGTATCTTAAAAAGTATCCTTTTACGTGCACATTATTCTTCCAAAATCTCCGCTTTCTGATCTAATTAAATTATTTAATTAAAAGTTATCACACAGTTAATATCCTATTACAATGACTACAAAATCGCTACAGAGGGTGTGAGTGAAAAACTCGGGACATTACCATATAACATTACGAGTGAATTCTATGTGCCACACTAAACTATTTAACCTAATTCCTTTATGTAGGGTTGCAAGTTAACAAATATGTTCCCTAGATCGTGGGACTTTTTTAAGATTTTTTTCGGTAATTTTGCAAACCGGTTGTGTTTGAATCACACTTGTAATTTTATTGGTTTGATAAATTCATTTATTTAAAGTACCAGTTAGTTATCTGAGCATCTAGTTTTACTTTTTTACTAAACACAAATAATGCATTTTGTACTTGCGTAGCAATTGATAACAGACAAATTATCGACAAAGATTTAGATTTCTTTTGTTAAACGTTTTTGTTACAGGTTCAATAACTTTGCCTTTGAGTGTCCTTAAGTTATTTCATACAACAACATTTAAATGAATATGACATTAACAAAACATAACATAAATACATTGCTTGAAAGCTTCACGCGAGTTATTTTTCAAATTATGTAATCCTTATCACGATACTGTTGTTTCAACTTTACGACAAAAATATAATAGGTACCTAATTGTGCTAAATTCAGTAAAAAGTCTCCCTAATATTCCGAAACAATTTTTTTGACTGCAACTACCCTGTTTTACAGGCAACCCTACACGGCAATGAGGCGCGAAAACTTACATAACGTTCCACAATTAAATGAGCGAAGTGATTAATGGCGGGAGCTGAGACACCGCCACGTTTCGTTTCACGTGACTTGCACTTACTAACTAGAATTAACTAGCTGATGGGGACATTCATTAAAACTATATTGCACATTTAAAAGTACTGTTTTAAATTGCAAAAAATGGCCTATTTTTTATAAATTAAATTACATTTTAGTAATAAATCAAAATAGTTTTTATTGTTTGTTATCATACCTAAAGGTTTGAATAAAATTCTGAATTTGTGACTGATACATACATAAAATTACAGCATTTATTCTTACTGGTAAGCAGAGATCAAATAACGCCATTAAAACAATCCTTAAAAACTTCCCTTGCTTCATTCACATCCATACAACTTGTCGTATAGGTCCTTAAATACATATATTTGAGACTGGTTCTATATAGTACATGAAATTCCTGTTACTTTTGTGAATTAAATTTTTAAACAGATTTTATCGTCTGACGTCTATTGTATTTATTTATAAGGAAGCGGTAATATTTATAAATAAACAATATCTAACAAAAACAAAAAATGTCAACAATAATACCAAAAAAGTATCAGTTTAGCAACGTTTTTAACACACAATTACATAATGGCCGCCTATTATAGCAAATATTGTATAAAAAATGAACAATAACATGGTTTTTTAATCAATATCATTCAGGAAATGTCTTTAAATATAAAAAGAACATTAAATTGTATTCCCGCTCTATTTACGATAGACAATAAATATAGTTTTTATTGCAAATGTTTTAAGACCATAGAGTATCAATGACGTCCTTTTTTATAATTTTCAAGAAGGTTATTGATCATCTGCAAGGAAACTGTTCACAGCAAAATCTAGAAGTTTAGCTGGTTTAAGGAAGACTTTAAAAACTAGAATAATCCCTTCTTCATCTTCGAAAAAATTGAAATCACTGAAAAAATATTATAAATGAATAACTGTAACTTACGTTAATATTTAATAAGTTATTTAATAATTATATTTACTAGGATAAAGCCAATTTTTCCATACTTCTTTATGTATTTGCATAAATAAATTAACTTATTGATATGTTCCTAAACCATTTGCATATTTACGATCGTTCGAAGAAAAACAATGAAATTAAGATATTGAATATTATTTGCTCTTAAATACAGCCTGAAACTTATAATAATTACAGCAATCGCGCTCTTGACGTATAGTCACATCTTTAATGCGTTTTAGTCCACAAAATCTCGTAATATTTACATTAACAAAGTCTGCAGTTTCTATATATTCAACAAAAACAAAAAGTTTACAAAAAGCTTCAAATCTCTCCCATTTTGTTCAAACATGAGATCATACAATTAATATTTGTCACAGACAGACACAATTTAACATATAAATATGTTCACAATATATAAAGATTTCTTATTTAGTAGCGCACGGGTCCGGCGACACTGAACTTACTAAATTAGGTGATACCACTTTAGTGAGTTAAGGTTTTTACTGAGTGTAGCAAATACACTTGGAATTATACAGGGTGTGGCGTAAATAATGGATAATCCTTTACCAGCGGATGGGCGACCACCCAACTGATCTAAATATCAAAATTTACCTCTGGCACAAGTATCATAGTTTTTGAGATTTTGGCCATTTTGTGTGTTTTTTAAAAAAACGATTTAAGCTCGTTCTTTTTAATGCTGTGATCACAATTTAAGGCTTTTTTTAAATCCGTTTTTTGCAAATAAATCCTGAATAGATGTGCTATTGAATCTACAATCTTGTTTTGTTATTACTACTTGTTTTTGATTTAAATTATGCATTCAAAGTTGAATTTTATAATCTTTCACAAAATTTGTGCAACTTTGAGCACTTGTGGTGAAAGAAAAATGTATGGTGGCTTTACTGCCCACGCCATAAATAATTTCTAAATTTTATTAGAATTCTAAATTGGTATAACATGCAGCAATAATACCGATTATTGTCAAAATATTATAAAGAACTTAAATTATTAACACTTTTGCCGGTCGACTAATTTAATTTTTTCACGCTTAGCGCGTTCTAGATTCCATAGCACATCTATTCAGGATTTAATTGCAAAACACGGATTTAAAAAAAGTCTTGATTTGTGATCACAGCACCAAAAAGTACGAGCGTAAATCGCTTTCTTAAACACACAGAATGGCCAAAATTTTTTGCATTTAAATCCTAAATTAATGTGCTATTGAACCTAATATCTTGTTTTGTTATAACTACTTGTCTTTTATTTAAACTATGCATTCAAAGTTAAATTTTATAATTTTTCAACACTTTTGTTCAACTTTGAGCACTTGTGTGCAGTGTTGAAAAAAAAAAGAAATACAAAACATAAATACTATTCAAATAATAAAGATAATTAGAAATCTAAAGAAAACTACTCTGTTGACAAAAAAAATCATTTTTCATCAAATTGTAATACATTATTTTGAAATAGACTTGGTAGAAGCAGCACAATTCCAAGCTTTTTTATCATCTAAATAATCTTTAATAGTGTAATAACCCTATAAACATGAATATTTGAAAGCAAACTTAGCTTAAACGCGCTGATAAAATAAAATTAGTCGACCGGCAAAAGTGTTAATAATTTAAGTTCTTTATAATATTTTGACAATAATCGGTATTATTGCTGCATGTTATACCAATTTAGAATTCTAATAAAATTTAGAAATTATTTATGGCGTGGGCAGTAAAGCCACCATACATTTTTCTTTCACCACAAGTGCTCAAAGTTGCACAAAAGTTGTGAAAGATTATAAAATTCAACTTTGAATGCATAATTTAAATAAAAAACAAGTAGTAATAACAAAACAAGATTGTAGATTCAATAGCACATCTATTCAGAATTTATTTGCAAAAAACGGATTTAAAAAAAGCCTTAAATTGTGATCACAGCATCAAAAAGAACGAGCGTAAATCGCTTTTTTAAAAAACACACAAAATGGCCAAAATCTCAAAAACTATGATACTTGTGCCAGAGGTAAATTTTGATATTTAGATCAGTTGGGTGGTCGCCCATCCGCTGGTAAAGGATTATCCATTATTTACGCCACACCCTGTATATTTATTTGAGTTTACTGTGATAAAATTGATAATTAATAAATGAATACATACAAACATAATATCACGCCTTTTTTCTATAGAAGTAGGCAGAGATCAGAGAACGCCACTTGGTACGATCTTTACAAACTTCCCTTGCTTCATTCACATCCAGTTATGTTGTGATACAGGACCGCCGGTTACGAATACCTGAGTTTTTTATACAGAAAATATATCAAATATATGCTTTATTTCGTAAACTTTTAACAAGTGTTTGAAATCGTCATATTATTTTTTATCTACCACCGTCTCGAAAAAACTGTTGCTCGTGAGAAGATATATATATTACTAGCTGACCCGCGCAACTTCGCTTGCGTCACTTAAGAGAATAAGTCAAAAATTTTCCCCGTTTTTGTAACATTTTTCGTTGCTACTCCGCTCCTAATGACTGTAGCGTGATGTTATATAGCCTATAGCCTTCCTCGATAAATGGGCTATCTAACACTGAAAGAATTTTTCAAACCGGACCAGTAGTTCCTGAGATTAGCGCGTTCAAACAAACAAACAAACAAACAAACAAACTCTTCAGCTTTATAATATTAGTATAGAAGTATAGATTTAGTATATTCAACTACCTGTGGGCCGAATTTCATCAAAGTGCATTCAGCAGGTAAGAGAGTAACTAATAAATAGCCATGCATTTAAACAAACTTTCACAGCTAGGTATAGCGCAGTGGTTAATGTGCTCGCTTGTCGTATATTTAGTTTCTACTTAAACACATATTCTTATCGTCCACAATATTATTTAGATGCTTCAAGACTGTATTTATTTGTATGACAAGATGCGGTATGAAAAATACATGTTGGCCGAATCTCGGACCTTCTCAATATGCTTACAAAATTTCATTAGAATTTGCCGTTTCCGAGAAGTACGGGAACGAACATTATGACACGAAAATTTTGTATACATCTATACTAATATTATAAAGCTGAAAAGTTTGTTTGTTTGTTTGAACGCGCTAATCTCACTAACTACTGGTCCGATTTGAAAAATTTTTTCAGTGTTAGATACTATTAGATAGTCCATTTATCGAGGAACGCTATAGGCTACAACAAATAGGAGCAGAGTACCAGTAAAAAATGTTACAAAAACGGGAAAAATTTTGACCCATTCTCTCTTATGTGACGCAAGCGAAGTTGCGCGAGTCAGCTAGGGAAAAGGAATTGCGGAGAGAAGCTGCATGTGATATTTTAAATAAATCATATATTTCTTTGCGTTTCCTTAGCCAACATAAGAACAAATCTCGTGTCCGAAACTTCAAGTAAACTAACAATGATTATACAACATTACCTAACAATTACACTTCATAATAGACGGAAATGACCACACGGACAACGTTCCAACGAAAAAACTAATTGTTATTGTTTTTATAACAAACTGTTCAGTTTCCAGAACTGTCGCGGAGGAAATATACTTCCTGAAAATGTTAGATAATGTTTGATTGTTCATTGATTAGGGAAAAGTAGGAAAATTTATTTTACGATTGTTTTTCGTTCAATGGTCAGAGTTTGGTAGTGTTAGTAGCAGCTCCTTACATCATCAAAGATTTATACCTAACTAGAGGCCGCCCGCGACTTTGTCCGCGTGGAATCCCTTCGGGAGCTCCGAGATAAAAAGCTTATGAGTTACTCTGGGTCTTCAGCTACCCGTATACCAAATTTCATCGTAATCGGTTCAGTAGTATTTGCGTGAAAGAGTAACATACATAATATACATATGTATGTACATTCTCAAAAACTTTCGCATTTATAATAATAGTAGGATAGAAATATTGTTAATACCATTTGGCGATTAAAAAGAGTGGCCAGGAGTTTCTTGCCAGCTCTTCTCATTGGCCCTACCTTCCGAACTGGCGGTAAATTCACTCTCTGTATCATTGACTATCATAAGTGTCAGCATTTGACCTAAATGATTTTGATTTGATTTTGTTACTATATTTAAAGTGATATGGGAAAGATTTGTATATTTGAATTTATTTATTTGATGTTGGATCAGGCATTTGCTTCCTATTTCACCAGATAGTAAGGGACAATGAATATGAGTATAAAATATCTATTATTTTCAGACATAGTATTGTAAATGCTACCAGTTTGGAAGGTAGAGCCAGCGAGAAAAATGGCGAAAAAACCTAGGTGCCTCATTCTTTTTAATTTATCAGTTTAAGTATTAAACATTTTTGAAGCCTGAAATATTAGTATAGAGGTATAAAGGTATATAACATACCTAAGGCATTTACTTATTGTTAGGTATGTTATGACGTAGTTCTAGTAAAGAGATAACAACAATGTCTTATTTTTAAGTTTCATTAAGTCAAAACCTTCTAGTGAAATGTAAATAATGTGTAAAAATATCTTGTATACGTTTTTAAACATTTGTACAACGTAGAAAGCACTTGTTATATCGCAACAAGATAATAATCTTTATAAAACTATGCCACTTGCTAGCTAACTAAAATAGTTTCAGCTTCAAAAATGCTGTTCAAATCCGAGCAGCACTGCACTAAAGAATATAAGATAGTTTCTTTTGGACATTCTTTCAAAAACGACAACTAGCGGCCTGCCTTGACTTTGCCTGGATTACTATGAGTTTACCTTAACACATTTAACACTAATTCTAGAGAAACACTCTACATATTTATCGGCAACAATCGCATGAAAATCCGTTCTGTAGATTTTGAGTTTATCGCGAATAGACAGACAGACACGGCAAGGTAAACTTATTTTATAACATAGTGAAGTTTTCTGTTAGTTAATACATATGTTTGCAATAAACTCAAAAACTACTGAATAAATTTCCATGTGGGTGTTACCAAGAACTAGAGTTTTTTTTAGTTTAGTTTAATAACATTTTGTGTTAATTGAGGAAAATGTGATAATGATTTTTGGAGACGAAAATTATGCTCATATGATCGGGGTTCGATTTCCGACAGAACAATATACACCAGATTCGCTAGTTATTTGTAACAACAGTAGTTATAGTTGTTATAAAATCATGTTCTTGGATTAATTTGAAAACCGTCTAACACTTAAAAGAGAATTATCTAATATTCTTGTAATTTTACACTTAGTAGTTTGACTTTCACAAAGTAAATTATCTACTTCTTTTTACCTATTTACTCGAGAATTATCTTTGTAAATAAGTTCATATTTCACAATGTTTTTACTAAACTTCGGGATACAATTGAGATACTAGTGACTGGTCGGGAATAGAACTCATGATCAGACGTCCATTACTTTATTGCAAGTTTCTACGCAGTTTCTTACATAAAACATTAATTTAATATTAAAACAATTTTAAAATTATCAGTAAAGGTTATTCTTTCTATTTTTTATTTATTTCTTTAGCCTATTATAATGTACTTAATAAGAATCTAAACTGCAATAAATATCACACAAAGATAGCATTTATTGCTGTCAATACAAATATATATGTTGAAAAATTATAAGATGCATGAAAACGTTAAAAAGACAAAAATACTCACGGTTTAGTCGCAGCCTCCTTCGCCTTCACATCCCCGAGCACCCTGAAAGCCTCCTCATCTTGACTTGGCACATTCACTTGCGTCACTCTATCACAAGGACTCTCCGACTGTCGTCCAGACAAATCAAAATAACGATCCTGAGCATGTATCAGCTGCGTCACAGTAAACGCCGGCGTTTCATTCACTTTGAAATCAACTTGCGGTCCGAACAACGAATCATCGTACTCTAAGCTCAATTTTCTTTTGAAAAACCGATCGTCTTCTATGTCTTTCGAAGGAGATATATCATCTAAACGGGACTGTATAGTAATGTCTAATTTATTCGCGTTGTTTAAACGAAGCGAGCGCTCTGTCGTGAACGCGTAAGGCGTATTAGCTAGTTCTTCCTCTATACTGTTGTAGCGGCTTCGGAACAGCGATCTGGGGGTCTCCCCACCAGATTCGATGTCGTATTTCCCCCCAAAAAGGTCGTATTGCCCGAAGCGGTTGTTGATGGTGTCGAATTTAGGGTCTGTTAACTCTTTGTCGGGTTCCTTGGGCGATGATGATGGACTCATGTTGATTTGTACGACCCCGTGCTCGTCTTTGTATTTCAGTTTCAGCGCCATTGCTTATGTTGGCATTTTTACCTGAAATTAAAAGGTAGGGGTTAGTTTCAGTTGCGATTGAAGTTGTAGAATAGATATTAGAAACCAAGATTATATAGTTCTGTATTACTATTTCATTGTATGTATGTGTATTTATTGTATGTAGTTTGGTTAAGTATATTTAAATTTTAAACGGAGTTATTTTTATTATTTAAAAAAAATATCTATATTAAGCAGCAACGGTTTATCGTTTTGCATAAGAGTAATTTGCAGTCTAATTATTTATTTTACCCTTTACAAATAATTATTTTTACAAAAGAAAAATACTTTGTATTAGGTAGGTATATAATATACATGTATTTTTAAAATAATAATTTGGTTTAAACGTTTTCTAAAGACAATAAGGTTTTTAAACTAAATATTGTTGGCTACCTTTCATGTTTTAAAAATAGCTTTATATGTAGTACTATATTTTAAAAATAATAATAAGTAGATATAATATCATTTTATAGTAGTCAGTAATGTTGCTAATTTAATAATCTTGAAAAAGTGATTGTATTTAATGTTAAGAAATGCGTAGGTAGGACTGCCTTCTGTGTATGGTCGTGGGTTCGATTCCGATATAAACATATACAGTTGTATAGTTGCATTGCCTTATTTTGCAAGTAGTTTTAGAATCATTACTTTTTTATTTATATAAAGTTCATGGCAGTGTACGGAACGTTAATAAACATTTAATTATATTAGATATAATATAATAATATAATTTGTCGTAAAATGTCAGATAGCGTATCCGATAGATAAAGTTAACCGCAGGTTAAACTAAACTATACTTATTTTAACGTGGTGAATCTGGGCATTAATATACTTTTAATAACTGTCTTAAGAAAATTGTAGCGTAGTGGTTAAGATGGTCGCTATTCTATTACCGCTGAACGCATAGGTCGTGGGTTCAATTCTCACATATACAGTCATTTACATGTTTTAAAAAATTCACAAAACATTAAATTAAAGTCTGTTAATGCAGAAGTTATCTTTAAATAATAAGTAGCTAAAATTGCCCATATCATATTCCTGCTTAACCTTTCAAAGTGTTGTAGGCGTGATGTTACGTGAATTAAGTGGATAGATGAGTCATGTTAATTGTAATCAATGCTGTTTGTTTGTGGGCTTTAACTGAAGAAATAAAAGTTACTCCTACGATACTATTATAATGTGATTGTTGTATTATAATTAGTTTTGTAGTACTTGTTACTTGAAGAAGGTTTATATTACGTAAAGTAATGATACTACGTTAAATATTTTTTAACCAGTCGCTGTCCCACTGCTGGGCAAGGGTCTCCTCCCGTAATGAGAGAGATGTTAGGTGGATGGTTTATGTGTTCAGTCCACTACGCTCCACCACCTTCAAGAACTGTTCTAACGAACTCACAGGCATACAAGGTTGCATCACGATGTTTTTCTTCACCGTTAGAGCAAGTGATAACTATTTGTAACACAAACATAACTTCGAATAGTCATTGGTGTGTACTGTGCAGCTGTATAGCCATCTCCACTTGCGTAGAAGGTTGCACCAATATTTTATGAGAATTCATTTAGTAGTTTTTGAGTGAAAGAGTAACAAACATACGTACATACATCCATCTCAGAAACTTTGCATTTATAATATTAGTTGGATTAATTTACGTTGTTTATAACAGCACAATAACTAACGAACGAAGTTTAAAAAGCTGTTCAAGAGTTCGTTAATTATGTTCTCGAAAGTATACAAAGTGAACTACTTTCTATCTCTCTCTGCCATGAATCCCATATGGTAGTAGGGTCAGTCTTCCTTATATTTCTCCTTCACTTTGCTCTATCTAAAGCGTACTATACCATTATTTATCTAAGAGCAAGTGCCCCTCTTGTCAGCTTAAGATAAGACCCTATCAAATACCCCATAATTTTAAACTAAAGTAGCCGCCTGTGATCACTATATTTTTCTATATGGTTTGGACGTTGTTTTGAGATAAGAAGGACTCTAATGAACTATTTAAGTGCAAAGAAACATATTTTTTTTATGAAATGTTTTCTACATTCCTGTATAACAAAGTAGGTTCTAGTCAAAGATTGCTTTAAATGCGATTATTATTCTAAAAGGATAAGTGTCAGAATAAGTAAGTAATAAGAGTTATTTTTAGTGTTTTGGATGATTTACATCTTACCTTACATCTTAGTTAAAAAGTGGAAATCTCAGCATAAATTTACCGATAGATATAAAGTGTACGAAGCCGTCCCGAAAATCAGTCATCATGTCAATACTGAAACTAGGCTCAAATTCAGGTAATCGAGTGATAATAGAAACACAAATGTTAGCCCTTCTAAAGTCTCTATATATTATGCAAGACTTTATACAATCAAATAATAAAAATATGGGATTTGTTACACAATTAATGTCGTCTTATCTTAAAAACAATTATTAAGAAATGCAAAGAACTTTACATGCTAGTATTCTGCCACCCTTTTGTCTCAAACAATTAAATACTTTGATATATACACACAACATACAACATTCGATACATAATATTTCACATACTTTCATTAAGGCTTGAGTACAGTTCAAGCGAGAAACTATAAATAAACTTGTGTTTTTTCAAAACTTGCTGTGGCTTGCCAAAAAAGGAATTTTTAAAGTAACCTATAAACTAAAATAACCTATGTTGATATTTTAGTTACTTCTGAGCCTCGGGTTTAATCTACCTCCCTGATGAAATTCATCCAAATCTGATAAGCCATTTATTCAGAAAGTTTAACCGACGAGAATAAATATTTTAGTTTTAAATTGATATTACTATTATGTGTTTTTGCTTGCAGACATTTTGAAAACGAAAATGTGGTCTATTTGTCTATGTTCATCTCTCGCCTCACCTTTCGTTTTAAACGACCGAGTCGTGCAGCCGACTAATCGTAACAGCCAGTTACCCTCGCATTTATAATATAACTAAGAA
This sequence comes from Anticarsia gemmatalis, assembly GCF_050436995.1. NCBI lineage: Eukaryota > Metazoa > Arthropoda > Insecta > Lepidoptera > Erebidae > Anticarsia > Anticarsia gemmatalis. The sequence continues at coordinate 811,711 of NC_134770.1, read as the reverse complement.
CTATCACACTCTCTCGTTAACCCTTTGATCGCCACGGTCGGCTATACTATAGCCCACCATGGCTGTTATAGGGTTAAATATTGAAACAAAAAAATCACTAAAGTAAATTATTTTTAACACTACGCCACTAACTTTCTCCTAAACAAGAAAGTGATTGAAAACATTAAAAAAGAGGTAATTTCTATGAAATTGGCAATTTTAAGTTAAACTATATAGTAATTTACACATTTTTATTGAAACACTATCTAGATTTTACAAACGTTTACAAAAATAGATCGGGCCGTTGTTTTCAATCATTTTGGAGATAAGAACAAAAAACTATGTAACAGTACAAAGTAGGTATTTTAGACAACAAAACAATTAGGTACTTGTAATGGAATGTTTTTTTGTTAAAAATAGGTTTTACCTACTTAAATTAGATTTGACGGTGTTTCCAAGTGGTTCATTTTTTTCTTACAAATTACTTATTGCTATATTTATAATTTTTGACATAGGTCGACAAAACTATTTATTTATTCAGAATTTGTATACATTTGTACAATTTGGACTTATGAACATCGCTTCGTAAACCAGCCATAAAAAAAAACCTAAAACTGTGGTTTCGATTTCCATTTGTAACTGGCATCACAAAGTCTAATAATATAATAGAAGGTACCTTAATTGTGCTTAATATTCGAAACTTTACTAATATTGCAAAAGATAAAGTATATTACGCTTCATGTGTTACGCTTGCTTTGCTGAATAGCTAAACCAATTTAGGAAAAGGATAGCTTAGTTGAAAAAGAACATAGGCTACGTTTCTTTAAGTTTTCGCGACGTAATCGAAATCTTCAGTCAGTATAGCTTTATATATTTTCGTTATAGCTTCTCCCACTACACCACATACTTTAACAGCTAATAATAAAAAACATAGTAATGTTATTTCAAGTAAACCCGTCACGCATGGCTTTTTTTAACTTTTTCACTACACGTTAGTTTGTGATATGCATTACGATTTATTGTAATACCACGACCTATATGCTAAGGTCGTTGTAACAAGAAATTATGCTAATATCGAGATTTAAATAGGAAAAAAACTAATAGTATTTGTGGAAGCACACGCTAGATTTAAACAAATGAGTTTAGGTTATTAGGACTAGTAGCGACATCTAGTGAGTAATAGCGTAAGTAAAATGTGTACGCATCGTTGTGTTCTGAGTAAAAAATACATTTTTGCTTTGATCAGATCAAGAAAATGTAATCTATACACCTGCATTTTTTTAAATATTTTTATGAGCATACAAACAACATACAAGCAAACTATATAATATTCGAATAAAAACAATGCTTTGTCAAGGAAACAAATATATTATACGACAGTGGCAGTGCGTTTTAAGCTATTAATCACTGCGTCTATCATTCCATCTTTTTGTCACTACAACTTTTAACCGTCTCTTTGTCAAAGTATTTAATTTAGACAAACTATACATCACTTCTATCTTATACTATCACTCAAGTTCACCTCATTCAAAATACTACCAAGAAACTATACAAAGTCCTTGAAAAAGGCTAGATCTAGTAATAAAATTATGATTAACACCTCATACAGTGTACTATAATTGCGAATGAAAAAATACATGTTCGTTGTCTAATAATCGACCTTGGGCGTAATGCTAGTATGGCGTGAGTGACCACGACAACGTAGCGACATCTTGTATGCAATAGGGAAACTATTTTTTGTTAGTGTGACATCTAGTGGAGAGTAGGTGTACCATATTGATGAGGAACACAAATTATTTTATCAACAAAATTTTAATTTTTGACTAGAAGTAAATAAATATTTGACATACATACATATTGCTATCTGAAAATAGCATAAAATTGAGTTGAATAATTTATGTGCATAATTCCAAGCAAGGGCTTTACCAGTAATCGAACCCCGTATACCTCAATCTTGTCATAAATACAACTAAAACTATCACTATCTTTAGTTTATCACACAACTATTTATTTCTCTATATCAAATATTATTAGTAGGTATATCACACAATTGTTGAAGTCTTTTGGAAATCAAACCCCACGTATTAAATCAGGTAACTACAACACCGTAACAACATAAAAAAATGCGTCAAAAAATCGAACCTAGCACCTCACGCAGTCCTTGACGTTAAAATAAATGTATTTAATTACAAAAGCTATAAATAAACTAGAAAACATCGGAACAGTTACAGTTGACCCTATTTCTTGATCCATGGAGTTATAGAACATTAACATATGAATTGTTTCGTGACCTACTCACGAATATTGAGGTGCTGTTATGTGTAGTAGTTGTAGTGAAGGCTGTTGATTGAAGAGACCCGGGTTTGATATTGTTTTCTTTTGATTTTAAGATAGTGAAAAAATAGTGATTTACCCCCGGTTTCTGAGTACAATTAGCGGTAGTTTATCTATTCAATAGAGTTTTATATGAGTTTTAACACTATTGAATAGATAAACTACTGCTAAATGTACTTTAGAAACCGGGGGTAAGTCATGTATTGCAAAAAACTGTCTAATTACAAAATACCTACAAACCTAATATCTACCCTTTTTTCCATTAGGGGGATGGATATACCAAAGAACTATCGCATTAAACAAACCATATTATGCTGCTTATGTGACCGGATATTTTAATATTGTGGATCAATTATGATTGCCTTCGTACGGAAATCGAATGGATGTCACTTGACGTGATAACCACCTTAACGTCATGGCCTTGGTCTTCCATAGTGGTAAGGAACTCACAAATGGTTTTTTCAAGTTATTTAGTTAATAGAGAGAATTATCACAAAATGTATAAAAAATACTTGCTTCCTGAAATAGTGCAAGTTATCAAACCTACCCAGTTAAATTGCACCATTTCAGGAATGGTTTAAAGGATTTTTCTTCTTATTTCCTCAACATATTAGATCTTAAATGAATTTCTATCACAGAAAAACCAAATTCACAACCGAACCTTAAACTCCACCTCATAAAGGAACAGATTTTTGATTTCTCATACCTTTTGACGTAACATTGTTCCCTAATTGATGCTCCAGATTACTATTTATACCATTCTCTACAAAAATTAGAAAAACCCATTAGTATTTTACCCAACCCGAGAACCAAACCAGTCTGATCGGTAACCGCATACACTACCAAATAGACTCTTTGTGCTACCGCCTCTATAAGTCATCAACATTTTTCTTTCCCATTGAAATATAGGCCCTAATTCCGTATTTTCTTGAATAGTTAACAAAAGTGCGTATCGCAGTGTCCGTGACACGGGCGAGGACGGAGGGCGAGATGAGGGCGCCGATACGAACGATCGCTAGTTTAGGAAACTGACCCAAGGTCCGAGCGTCCTTGCACAACACACGAATTTCGCGCCGTCGTTACTGTTAAGTATGTTTCACGTTTTGTTGAAATTAGTTACTACATGATATATGTATAGTTGCTTTGTTGTATATAAAAATCAAAATCATTTATTCATATAGGTCAAATGCTGACACTTATGATAGTCAATGATACAGAGAGCGAATTTACCGCCAGTTCGGAAGGTAGGGCCAATGAGAAGAGCTGGCAAGAAACTCCTAGCAACTGTTTTTAATCGCCAAATAGCTTTAACAATATTTCTATTAGGTATAAAACATTGATGGTGTAAGGAGCTGCTACCGACACCACCGTATATGTTTGAAAACTAGACTATGTCCTTTCTAGGGTGTGTAGGCTCTCTGTGTGTTATCTTGCTAATTTTGATGATTAATACTCGGTTTGGTAAGTTAACTATAAACAGATAGGTATTTAGACAAGATAACTGTCGTTTCTTGTAGTTATAAGCGTATTTGCTTGAAAAAGATTTGGTTAACAACATATCAAAGGAGTTCTCTTTAAAAAATGTCTCTAGGGGCGTAGATATACATGTTCAAGCAAATTAAAACGTAACTACACTTTTCAAACTCAAGCTTATAGCATTTGGCATCAGAACATCTTACACCTTCCATCCAAACACCACAAACCCCGAAACAAATCTAACAAAAAAAAAGTTTTAAACACATATTTCCATTATGCCTGTCTTTTATTACATCATTTCTTATATTTAAACACATAATAAGATAAAAACAATAAATATTTATCTTAAACAAACTCAATTTAGGAATATCTAAGGCCTGATAAAACAGATTATTATTCTCTACTTGTATTTTATTACAGTTTTTTTGTATCAGTATAAGAAAGAACACGTAATTACAATAACATTTTAAATGGAATACAGTTTAAAATTACTAATTATCGAGAGGTATCGTGTTAACTCAAGTAACTGTGTTGTGGAGGTCTGACAGGCAGTCGCTTCATGTAAAATACTGGTATTCAGATGCATCTGGTGAGACTGGAAGCCGACTCCAACATAGTTGGAAGAAAGGCTAGGCGGATGACAGAATTGAAAATACCATTTTATAATATTTAAGACCAATTTCACAACTCATAATTAAGTGTGAGATAGCCAATCTGATGGAATTTTGACAGTTGATTTCTTGCTGACAATTTATCTAGCAGTTAGTATATCTAACACTTTTTTACAAGTCGTGTAACAGGGTTCATGCCCGGTATATTTCTGAGTACATTTAGCGATAGTTTTTCTACTCAATAGCGTTTTTTTATATGAGTTTTAATGCTATTGAATAGATAACCTACCGCAAAATGTTCCTCAGAAACCGGGGGTTAGTGATTCCTTATCAATAATAATATGTTTGTGTCTTCCAGTCGTGGTAATCAGTAATAAAAAGTTAAATAGAGAAAAATACAGTTAATTCTGCAACTGTATTTATTATTTAATAGCTGACCCGCACAACTTCGCTTGCGTCACATAAGAGAGACATAATTTTCCCCGTTTTTGTTTTCACTGGTACTCTGCTCCTATTGGTTGTAGCGTGATGACATATAGCCTATAGCCCTTCTCGATAAATAGGCTATCTAAAACTGAAAGAATTTTTCAAATCGGACCAGTAGTTCCTGAGATTAGCGTGTTCAAACAAATAAACAAACAAACAATCAAACAAACTCTTCAGCTTTATAATATTAAGTATAGATTATTGCTATGTGATAAAACTTAACACACTTTGGTATATATTTAGACGACAGTTAGATAGTGACTAGTGTTATGTGTTAGTTAGTTAGGTTAAACAACAATGGAAGGTAGAGTGAAGACTGTGAGTGAGAAAATAGATGACAATGCTGCCGATCTGGACCAAGCGTTGGAGGTGGCAGGTATTTATAAACAGTTTGTTTTTCCAAAGAATTAATAGGAAGAATTTCTTACGTTTAAAAAATATAAAGATAGATAATTACATTTAACATATATATCGTTCGTTCAGAATGTGGAGCTAGTGAGCAGAATTGTCATTAATTGCCATTATTTTTCATCGTCATATGACCTTATTAAATAAAGCACAACGTAATATTATGTTATTTACAAGCCTTTTTTTACCAAAAGGTGTAGGCAGAGGTGCACGAAAGACACTCGCATTTAATCGTTAACATATAACACGCACGTTACCAAACTCTGGACTACTATTGAGAACATTCAATAGAAATGATTACAAGACAAATAGCACTTTGTACTAAAAAAAAATATGAGTTTCGATATTAGTCACATACATCATAACATTAAATCAAAACTTATTTCTATAATTCTATGGGGTAAGTCAGAGAGAGAGACTATAAAACGCCTCTTGTTACGATTCTGACTAACTCGGCATAAATGAATTACAAGATACATATGTATATGAGAATCTGTACAAAAGTATTCCTCATAGACTCCTTGCCACAAAAAACCATTTCGTTTTTATTGCAGGTATTGGCAGGTACAACCTCAAATACAGTCTCGCAGTGGCGTTGCTGCTAATAGCAGCGATCGTGGAACTGATCGGTCTGTCGCTGGTGCTGCCGGCTGCCGTCTGCGACCTTCAGATGACTGACAGTCAGAGAGGCCTGGTGGCTTCTATACCTTATATTGGTATGTTTATAATGTCCTTTACTAGGCCCAGCTAACAGTGTATTGTGTGGGACTTTGTTCAGTGGTCAAACCATCTTATATACTAGACTTTGTTTATAGTGTCCAAGTGTGTGCAAAATACACAGGTACGCTTTCTATTCCATCACTCTCATAGCCCGGATTACCAACTCGACCAGCGAGAGGTTAGGTGCAGAAACTGAAGTTTAAGGTGCCCCTTCTAAACTTACTAGCTATGGGGAAGTAGAAAATCTCAGAAATAACAGTTTGACCCGACCAAAGAGCCAACTTGAAACATTTACGCCGCAACTGCGGACGCGCCACGTAAGCAGTGCGCTATTTCAATACTAGAAAATATTTAAAATTAAAAACATAATAAACATAACTCTTAATGTCCCACTGCTGGCCAAGCGTCTCCTCCCGTAATGAAGAAGAGATTAGGCCTTGAGTCCACTACGCTGGCCAAGTTCGGGTTGAGGACTTTTGATCTAAATGAATAAAATTGGATGATTTGATTTAGTAGTATCACCAAATCTAGTAAGTTCAACAATTGCTTTAAAGAACTTTCAGGCAAGCAAGGTTGCATCACGATGTTTTCCTTCACCGTTGGAACAAGTGATAATTATTTCTAACACACACATAAGTACTTTGAAAAATCATTGGTGTGTTGTCCGGGTTCGACCACCTGTGTGGGAGGTGCCTATAAATTGAAATATTTTCCTCCTTAGTTACTTGCGATAATAATAACTGTTATCAATGGATGTAAATAATATTAAAAAAGATAACATACTATTAAGTAATTGTTTACGTTTTTATTAAATTATTATTTGATAGGCGTCGTTATGAATGTTTTCATATAACAAGTTTGATAAAATACTCTTATTGAATTTGTTTTGATATTAATCAGGGTTTCAGATAAAGTTTTCCTTAACAATTTAGAAGCAATAAATTACAGTCAGTCTGAATATACTTATCAATACTAATTATGGTCTAATTATCATAAATTGAGCATTGGAAATCCCGACGCCTATATCTTATATATAATCTTAATATAAATTCAATCTCCTTAATATAAAATCGCCAAATGTGTTGCTAAGCGTTAACTCAAGAACGGCTGAACCGATTTCACTAATTCTTTTTTGTAATATTTCTTGAAGTAGGTTGGATGGTTTTTGCGGAGAGAAAAATAAAAAAAAATTAAAAAGTATCACCTGTTGGGTGGTACGAAGTTCGCCGGGTCAGCTAGTTTTTTATAAATTTGATTTTGTTAAAAGGTTACCTACTATGACATTATATATTAAATAAAAAAATAAACGGAACAACAAAAATTAAGTGAGCTTCCATAAAACGAACGTGTTTTATTTGCCATCTTTATAAATAATTATACGAAACCCTATCCCTGCGAGTCCAACTCGCACTCGCAAAGAAATTCCACGCGGGCAAAGCCGCGGGGAAAGCTAGTCATATTATATCGGAAAAGCATATTTTTATTTACATTTATTTTTAGTTTAGTAAATACTTTTATTCAAAATATTTATTATTTCGGTCTTTTCCTTAGATCATTTTGTAAAACTCTTATTTCCAGGTATTATCCTGACGTCATATCCGTGGGGTTACCTGGTAGACACGTGTGGCAGGAAGAAGACGGTCATATACAGTTCACTGGCGGCCGGGCTCTTCAGTGTACTGTCTGGATTTATGCCTGATCTCACCGGCTTCGCTATTTGTAAACTACTTACGTCATTGTGGTAAGGATTTAAAATATTTATAATCTTTAAAGATAAAGCTTGCTTTAAGGTTATATGGAAGAAAAATATGATTTTTTATGAAAATATTTTAAATGAACAAGATCTTTTTATCAGGTATATTTAAATCCTATTCTGCAATTGGCACTATATTAAATAAAATTGAGCCATAATTCTACGCACAGGACATCTACGATTTCTTAAACTGGATACGACTTCAAGAATGTTTTAATAAGCAAGTTTTATGATTCTTTCCGGTCTAAATCTTATTTCTCTACTATAAGAAGAGCTATGGGTTACGAGCCGCTTGTAAGTCGAATAACTACTCGTTTTTCTCCCAACAGTCTAGCATGTCCATCAGCAGTTCCTTACACTTTCATCGGAGAGATTCTTCCGTCAAAGTATAGAGATATAATATTATCTGTCACCAACGCTCTGCAAATCACTGGAACCGCTTTAGTGCCACGTAAGTATATTTCTTATTCTACTGAATGATGAAGAAATATTATTGAAAAGGTAGCTACTCTTAGATTTCTATGTAAATCTATACTAATATTATAAAGCTGAAGAGTTTGTTTGTTTGAACGCGCTAATATCAGGAACTACTGGTCTGATTTGAAAAATTATTTCAATGTTAGATAGCCCATTTATCTAGGAAGGCTATAGGCTATATCATCACGCTACGACCAATAAGAGCAGAGCAACAGTAAAAAAAATTACAAAAACGGGGAAATTCTCTCTTATGTGACGCAAGCGAAGTTGCGCGGGTCAGCAAGTCTGATATATTTTTAGAAATTCAGAGATTGGTTACTATTTCAAGTCTCTTGTCTGGTTTTGTTTACGCAGACAAAATGGAAACTTCATGGTTTTTTACTTACTTTCTTACTAGATTTTTTACTGACTTAATTTTCTGGACTAACAAGAGGTAATTGTTATTCTGCCAATCTCACCAAACATCTTTGGAAAACCTGCAACATGTGTTTTCCAAAAAGATGTTTCTGACTATTAGTGACTATACACTTTGTAAGAAGCTCCTAACACATACGTAGGTTTATTATCACGACACTGGTATTAGTTTTGGTGCAGTTCCACAAAAAGGTAATTTATTTCAGTAGCAGTGATAGCCGAGTGGTATAAGTCGACACCTTCCACGCAAGTGGTCGCAGGTTCGAATCCGAGGCAACACACCAATGACTTTTCGAAGCTATGTGTGTGTTAGAAATAATTATCACATGCTCCAGCGGTGAAGGAAAACATCGTGAGGAAACCTTGCATGCCTAAAATTTGTTTAAAAAATATTTATTGAGGACATGCAAAGTCCCCAACCCGCACTTGGCCAGCGTGGTGGACTCAAGGCCTAGCCCCTCCCTCATTACGGGAGGAGACCCTTGCCCAGCAGTGGGACATGAATGGTTTAAATTTATTTATTTTTATTTCAGTCCTAGCCTGGGCCATCCTACCCCTGGACTTCAGAATATCATTCGGCCTCTACATCTTCCGACCCTGGCGTCTCCTGACCATGATCTACGCGTCACTGTTCTTTGTGACCGCTGGTATATTGAGCTTCGGCCCTGAGAGCCCTAAGTACCTGGTCTCTCAAGAGAGGTATGATGAAGCGCTTGCTGTTTTGCAGAAGATGTATGCGGGGAATAAACGGAAATCGCCGGAGGAATATCCTGTGAGTGGACTATACGAATATATGTAGTTTTAAGTGACTGGTTTGAAGTTGGTTTCTAAAGATTCTGGAGTCGGATCTCTAAAAACAGAAGATTTCAAAGTGCTTAAAGATCACACTGGCTTCTTTACGAGTGTCATTTCCAAAACTAAATCATAAAAGCAAGACTATCAAAATTTTTTTAAATATTGGTTGTGATGAGATAGACTTGTAAAGAGTTCTTTTCGGGTGTAATTTCCTAAAACTAAACCACAATGGTAAAAATATGAACCAATGCTTTTATCTACCTATCCCTGCTCAGATTCTTCAGAGGCTTTTAAATCAAAATACAGCCTCAACTAGTAGAAAAGCATTTATAACAGCATTTTTCATATCCAATTTTTGGCCGACACATACATTTTCATTGTGTTATCGCTTAAATAGCAGTACTCAGTAATTTCTCGTCATGTTTTCAGATAAAGAAACTAATAGCGCCACCAAACGACAGATCTAAAGGAAGTTTCATAACATCATTGAAGGAACAAACCGTACCTTTACTAAAGTGGTCATACTTGAAGTGGCTGCTACTCAATGGATTTCTATTATTTGGGATCTTTTCTGTGTAAGTGTTATTTATACAAACTATACTGCTTGCAATTTTATAGGTGAGAAGATGACATTTCTAAGAATATTGACAATAACACGAATATAAAATACTGCCGTCTAAGTGGAAAACATCTAGCATACAATTTATTAATTGAGATAAAATACACAATACACATGCTACATAAAATCTCATCAGTACTTTTTGCGTGGAAGAGTATACATAACCTGTTTAAAAGGTTTTTTAAACACATAGAAATGTAATGTTTACATAATGTTACTACTTTGTTTTTCAGGTTAAATGGTCTTTACATGTGGGTACCAGATGTACTGAACAGAGTGTTGACTGGAGGTGGAGAAGGCAAGACAGCGTGTCAAGTTATTGCTGACAGATTAAACCAGGTAAAGTGAAAATAAAGAAGTAGAAGTTGGAAGCCCTCTTTAATATTTGTTTTAGGAGATTGTGGAGACTGTAACTTTTCATTGAAAAACTTTAATCTACAAATACAATAAGATTGGGAGAGTTCAAGTTTATTAAGTTCTTTGGTCTCTGCCTACCTCTATCGGAAAAAGGAGTGATATGATAGATGTTTGTCAGATTGGCAGGACCCATGTAATTTTCTTTGAGCTCAAGTCAAATGGACCAATCTGTAAAGAATCAATCAGAAGAATAAATAATTCTGGCCAGTTACAAGAGATATCTTTAAACTATCTATGGATTCACTATTTTATTATAAACTGCACGTTTGGCGCAGTGGTTTAAGCGGTCACCTCGCCGCAACAATCGTAGCGCCACGTGTGGTGGGTTCGAATCCCGTCCGGGACATATCTTTGTGTGATGAGCACGAGTATATGTTGTGAGCCTAGTTGTTAATTTATCTATATACCTAAGTATGTATTTAGAAGTATGCTTATCAGTTATTTGGTTACCATAGTACAAGCTCTGCTTAATTTGGAATCAAATGACCGTGTGTGAGTTGTCCCACGATATTTATTTATTGCGCTGTTACAGACGTCTACTGAGGACGCAGAATGCGACGACAGTATAGACGAGATCACGTTTCTGGTGAACTCGGTGGCTCAGATCAGCTGTGCGGTCATAGCGCTTGTCGTCAGCTCCACCGTCAAGTTCATCGGCAAGAAGAACTTGCTGCTTATATGTTTCTTTCTTATTGGTAAGAACGTCTAAATATAAACTTAAAGGTGACTGAATGACATGCACTCGGTTTCTGAGGTACATTTGGCGGTAGTTTATCTATTTAATAGCGTTAAAGCTCATATAAGTATAGCGTTTTATATGAGTTTATTACGAAGGGGATAAGTGGTTTAATTTGCTCGTTTTAAGAGTCGCTTTGATTGGCACTTCAGGTGTAAAGCAATTTAATGTATCTAGATTTACATGTTTTCCAAAATTAATTTCATTAAAACTATGTCTCATTCGTAGATAATTTCAATTTGTAACTTCCAACATCATCAAAATTACTACAACAGTCAGGAAAGCCACATTCATACACAATTTTTTTTAAATCTGACTAAAAGTTTCCGATATTTGAGCGTTGCAACAAACAATAACTTTCCAGTTTCTCAAAGTTGGTAAAAGATAAATGAAATCTTTCAGAAATTTTCTTTTTTAGGAATGATAATGAATAATATTAAACAAATAATAATGTTTTTTCTCCAGGTACGTTCGCAATTCTTATCAACGTGATAACAAACGACGTGTTGTTCGCGGTGCTCATGTCATCGTTCCCCATCATGGCGCTCGCTATGGGGCCTGTCAACGCGTACGCCGTCGAAATATTCCCTACACATTTGAGGTACGACGATTAACAGTGTAGTTCAAATATTTGAAAAAAATACTACTTAAATCACGTGTTTAGTGTCGCTCCTTATGGAGGTTTGCAGACACCAAATAATGCCGTTTGCTTAGATGAATAGGAAAATATGGTTGATATTATTTAAAGATTCTATGATCAAATGTTGTTGTTGTTTGTCGTATGGTTAGTAGTCAACCTAGTGTCAACGTTGTTCAAGCCGCCCGGAGGCCCTTGACATAGCTTAACGACTGTTATCTTAGTAGACAACAACCGGGACCGACTTTTTACTTTTAACCAGTTATTTTTTCCTTTTAATCAGTTCATTGGGTCGATTTCCAAGGTGCTAAGTGCAGACAGACGTAAAAATGCTAAAATATTGATAAGTCTTTGCTGAGCTTACTCGGCTGTAATCCAATGGCTGGTCTAACAAAAAACCACATCTTTATCCTTTTGCCTAGGTCTTAAGCAAGACATGACCATTCTCATCTTTATTCTTTCACCTAAGTCTTTAAAGAGTACTTCTATAATGGTGATGTAATTTCAGGGGTATGGCAGTAAGTCTGTCCATGATGCTGGGTCGTACAGGCTCCATCATCGGTACCAACGTGGCCGGTCTACTCATCAACAATGCGTGTGAAACCATGTTCTATTTGTTTGGCGGTCTACTGCTGCGTAAGTATACCATGGGGAAAAGACGTAGGTTTGCGGTACTTCAAAGATACAATAGTTTTACTTCAAGAATATATACAATATTTTTATTTCCAATAGCTCGATTCTCTACTAGTATCGACTACCGACAACCGGCATGTCATCGAGAAATTTTGTATGAAAATCTGATCAGCGCTTCTTACGGGCGTCGTAGGAACTATTTTGGCAGTACATTCTAAATGTCAAACTCATGATACTCGACAGTACAGATTATGTAGAATTGCGCTACTAATCTAAAGATGTTATACATTAAGTATTAATTAAAGCAATTATGTTTTGTTTCAGTTTGCGGTGTTCTCGTTTTCTTATTGCCAAAGTCTAGAAGATATGTTTGAATACGTAAAAATACTTTGTCTAGTCCTATAATAAATTTTTAATAGTACAGATATATGTTTTATTTAAAGTCTAGTAGACAACAAAAAAAATATCGCGACGAATTGAAAACCTCCTCCTTTTTTTGAAGTAGGTTAAAAACAGGCTGTAGAAAGGTTACTTTCTTCTAAATACAAAACTAGGTCAATTTTCTATCAATACGTAAAGAAATAATGACCATAAACCAATCGTTTTTAATTTCAAAAAATTTACAGTTTGACAATAAACTTAAAAAATGATTTTATTATTTTAATTGAACCTATATTTATTGTTGTTTATTATTTATTTATTTTTGTTTACTATTTCCAAGAAAAAAAGCACAAGCAGAGCCATGGGGCACGAATGATATTTCTATAAATCTATAGGCCGGTTAGTTTGAGTGACGATTGTACGAAATAGTAACGGCACAGTATCTTTATGAGGGTATAACACGAATCATTCATATAATGTCACCTGCTAATGTCGATTATTATAGCATTTGCTAAACACTTTCATTTCGATGAGGAGATTGACTGAGGAAATAATTATAAATACCAAAAACAGCTGATAGGATTTTTCTTCGAAGGACCTCACTTTTTTTTGGTCTCTGCCTATCTATATAGAAATAAGGAGTGGTTTTACTTATAAAGATAGACTTAATGCCAAAGGCATTTTGTGCCTGTATACCTTGAGTTGATGTAGAGATTAAATAAAGTAGCCGCAAACAAAATAAAGGAAGACAATTACGTTGAGACAAAGGTTTACAAATGTTACGTATGTAACCCCGCTTTATACTACCATGTTTCGAGAATACTTTTGCAAACATACAAACTTCAGAATTAAAATAAAATAATGGTTAGCTATGAGTTATTTTATGGGAATCAAGCCGACTGACCCCTGCTACAGCAGTATGTATGTAGGTACTTATATAAAAGTATCTTACGATATACTAGTAGCTAACCTGCGGTTGTCTGCTTCGGATCCTGATTGCAAAGCCACTTCCGAACGTAAAACTACATGATTTGAACCCAAGTTCTTACTTACAAGTCTTATATTTCACCCTCTAAGCCACAAGTACTGCTTTGCATAAAAATATGAGTGTGGTGTTTTTAAGGACGTATATTAATTGTCCCGCGGACCTTGTTCATATATCAACTTCTGTCGTTGCTATGTTAATGTACCGAACTTGTGCTTTGTTATATACTATATACTATACTACTATGATACTATACAGATACTATAGTATTTATGTATGACTAGCGGACTGGCCCGACTTCGCCCGAGTTACAATTTGATTTCATTCCCGTAAGAACTTTGATTCCATCTATCCCTTAATTCATTTAAAGTCTTTCCTTTCATACACATTTTTCAAATAGCGGTAGGCAGAGATCAAAGAACTCCACTTGGTACGATCCTTACAAACTTCCTTTGCTTCATTCACATCCATACATTTCATGTTACGAGTTCCTACTGCGCACCTGAGCTTTTTGTAACACACCACCGATCAGGTGTCTAGTTAACTATGTCAAAAAATATGCAATTATTTGGGCCTATAGCTGAAAATACTGTTAATATTTGATTAAGGATTTCGAAACATTAGAGACAAGGCAAAACCGAGTATCTTAGATCATCTATACTAATATTATAAAGATGAAGAGTTTGTTTGTTTGTTTGTTTGTTTGAACGCGCTAATCTCAGGAACTACTGGTCCGATTTGAAAAATTCTTTTAGTGTGAGATAGTCCATTTATCGAGGAAGGTTATAGGCTATATATCATCACGCTACTACCAATTTAAAAAGAGTACCAGTGAAAAATGTTACAAAAACGGGGGAAATTTTGACCCATTCTCTCTTATGTGACGCAAGCGAAGTTGCGCGGGTCAGCTAGTCAGGTATATCTTTGAGACGCCCATAGCCAGTTGCGCTCACCGGTCGGTAAACGATCTGTGGGTTAAGCAACTGTTAGCGCGGTCATTCCATAGATGGGTGACCGCATCGTGGTATTTGAGCTGGGCGTCTCCGTGCTTCGGAGGGCATGTAAAATGTCGGTCCCAGCTGTTGTCTACTAAGATATAGTCGTTAAGCAATGTCAAAGGCCTCTCGGGCGGCTTGTACAACTTTGACACTAGGTTGACCACTAACCATACGACAAACAAAGAAAGAAGGTATATCTAATTGTACACTACTATAAAGCAAAGCTAGTTCAAAACTTTCGCCATTTTTTCTTCTACTTATCACTGAAATTGCCGAAAAAAACTCTAGTATTCAAACAGATTAGAATCAGAGACAATCAAAATGTATGGCGAACTAATTTCAAAGTAATTCTGCGCTATTTTACTTGTACACATTATAATAACGTGGTCACGGTCAAGTGTGATCTTTTATATCATTGCTTTATTCTTATTTATGTTATCAAGCTTTTTTATACTTGAGGGTGGACAGAGGTTACTACGAAAGTCACCTGTATTTCACCGTTTGAATGTATTATTTTAGATTCGAGACGAAGACGAGAGCCTATTGCGATATAACTGGCGTCTAACTCCAAGAAACTGCATATAATATCCCAAAAAAAAAACTTAAATACTTCTTCTATTTCCTACGTCACACCTATCGCTCAGACACAAGAGCCTAAAGTGCTTTATAACCCAGTAATAGGGTTGTATTTTTCCCGAATGTCCTATCAGGAAATGGTTTGACTAACTTTTATTCGAAAATAGGACACAAATTTTCATCTTCAGTCGTGTTGTCGTTGTCCGTTTTAGTACTAAATTAAAATTAACAACAAACATTTCTCTCATTAGTCACTCACTATGTATTTATAAACTAAATGTACATGTATCTATCGTATTAGACTAAAAAAAACTAGCTCTACACGACACTTTGCTTGCGGGCGGTGAATCGGTCTCCGAATGTTGTTCTCATAAATATTGCAAGCAGCAATATAGGTCAAACTTCTAACTGCTTACCTCTGAATGTTATATTAAGACGTCGTAAAGATCACAATCTGTATACGTGTAGTATTTTATGAGCTTTTTGGCTTTGGGAGTTTTCTAATGAAGGTAAAGTAGCTCGAGGGAATAAAATCGAACTGAAACGAGGGATTCAATATTCCTGACCGATAGAGATTTTGTTGTGAGCCAAATCTCTCAAGACTTCTAAACTTCTATACCAACATTATGATGTTTAAAGTTAGGATGTCTGTAACCTTCGGTTTCTGAGGTACATTTAGCGGTAGTTTATCTATTGTAACTGCACGTTTGGCGCAGTCGTCCTCGTGGACCTCGCCGCAATAACCGTAGCGCCGCGTGTGGCGGATTCGAATCCCACCCAGGACAAATATTTGGGCGATGAACACGAGTATTTGTATTAATTTATCTATATAAGTATGTTTATCAGTTGTCTGGTTACCATAACTAGTACAAGCTCTGCTTATTTTGGAATCAGATGACCATGTGTGAGTTGTCCAACAATATTATATTATATTATTATTCAAGAGCGTTTAACTAAAAAAAACGCTATTAAATAGATAAACCACCGTTTAATGTACTCAGAAAGGGATAACAACGCAGATAGTTTATAATATGTATGTGTATGTATACATGTTACTTTTTATCTCGGGGTTCTTACTTAGACGATGGACAGAAACTAGTTTATTCTATGAGCGAAATAGAACAACAAAATATCCAGTAAATAGGGTTATTTGAGCAAGAAACTCTTTCTAAGACAGATAAAACGGGTTATCAGAAGCTCTCATGTGCAGAATCCCACGAAATAAATATGTTTCTTGACTATTACATCGACTTTTCTTAAAAAGTATCTGTAGTATCAATACAAACACCGAAAATAACGAAAAAGCAGACTAAATGTTACCTTAAATGTTTCTTGTTATAATCTCAGTAAAATATTGAAATGTAAGAATGCTTCGTAATCTTCCCACTACATTCCGAGTAACCCAGTAAGTAATGTGCTCGATGTCCAATAGTGGGATGTTTATAAGTGCATCGGTGCGGCACTCGAGCACGTGTTATCGATCCTCTACGATACAAGTACCGACAACAGACTAATTGCAATTTTGCACAATATTGCTTAATTTTATCCATTCAAATAAATACAGAACATAATTAATGATATATGACATTATTTCTAAGATTGGTTAGCCCTTAATTGTAGGCATAACATAGAATCTAGTATCTTTGTTAGACGGTTTGACGGACGCTGGATATTTTGTGAGTACAATTAAAATTGCTATCTTGTAAGAGTATTTTTTTTACTTCTAAAGATTGCAAATCGTATTTATGTATATGACTTGGATATGAAGCGTAAACCTACGAGTAACCTGACCAAGTCCAAAGAATTAAGAAAGTTAATGTACGAGGCTAAGGTCATTACAATGCACTTATAGTTAACGAAAAACTGTTTAATCATTTTGTGAATATGAACTTATCAATCATCAAACATAGTTCTTCAACATCTTACCAGCGATTGTTTATCGCGACGGTATAATTACATTTTTTTAATATTTTCTACTGACTCATGCTCGTATATTCTGTTAAAGCCTAATGCATAAAAAAACAACAAGTAATTACTTAAAACTTTGCGTGCATTTTCACAAATTATACATCACAAGATCTTTATAAAAACAACTCAATCTCAGTCAAGGAATAAGAAAGAGGAGCACTAACCCCCGGTTTCTGGGGTTCATTTTGCAGTAATTTATCTATTCAACCGGTTTTTTTACATGAGTATATACGCTATTGAATAGATAAACTACCGCTAAATGTACCTCAGAGACCGGGGATTAGCTTATTGCAGTCACCAGTCGGTAAACGATCAGTGGGTTAAACAACCTTAGCGTGGACATTCACCTAAGTCGCTCACCTGCCGATCTATGCCAGCAACATTTTGTCGGCCAATTGTCCACATAAGTGGTTGTTGTAGGTACGTAGGCCTCGAACAAAAAGCTGCTGACTTAGGTCGGAAGGCTGTGTCAGCGGCGGCTTTGGTGTGTTGCGCTTTCGTGATGACAAGTTAAATATCGTCAAATAAGATAACAGCCGTAAAGCCAAGTCAAAAGCCTTCGCGCGACTTGAACAACTTTAACACTAACCATACGATCAGGAAATAAGGTTTTCTAAGACAACAGTCCTCAAGCCACGTCAAAAGCTTTCAGCTGCTTTAAACAACTCTGACACTAGATTGACCTCTAACCTCTAAAATAAAATAAGCACAATATATCATTGTTTTTCTGCTGACGGTACTAGTGACGTATCAAGTTCAGTGACTCACTGAAGGCTGAGTCAGCAAGTCATTCGATGTAATTAACCTCTGATGGGTGGAAATGATTTTCGCGAGTGTGATTGAGGTTTTATGGGGATGAATTGACCGGTGAGTGATGAGTAACATCGTTTAAATGTAAAACATTTGATAAAGGGTTTTGACCCCTAAATCTGACTTGAGCGGTTCTAATTGCTTACAAAGTTTCATCCCCTATTTAAGCTCTATAGAGTTAGAATTAAAAGTAGTATGTGTGAGGCCTTATTGTCTACTGTATAATGGATATTTTCTTCAAGAAAAAGTTCAGTGGTTTTAACGTGAAACAGTCACAGACAGACAGATTTTTGAGTTTGATCAATCCATGAATGTTTAATGTTAGTATAGTTATTCCCGTTTGAAGTAGAATAGAATGGGGCTAGTTGAAGACCCGGGGACTAAGATGACCTACATTTTTGCAAAATTACGCATAGTGTATAGTGGTGTAGCAAAAAATAACTACTTACTATATTTTTATAATTATTTCACGTTTACTAACGTCGTAGCCGAAACTGCAGCTAGGAATTAAATACTTAGCGATCCTAGCATACTGGAACGACCTGCACTATTAACTGTACACCAATTATTTTTACTGTACGCCAAAATTTTATTATCCACATGCAATTTCATGCTTTTAAACGATGAGGGAATGCGGGTTAACGAACTAATAATGTTTTAAATAGGCGTAATATAGCAAAATTATATTTATCTAATACTACTTTCATGCCCATTTCTGGCCCAAAAGGGTTGCTTTTTGCAGCAACGTAAAACGTAGAGGATAGGATCAATATTTTTAACCGACTAATATTTAAATGATTTCATAAAATATAGTTTCGCGATGTGGCCATGCAACGGGTAGACTAAGCAACTTTTGCATCTAAAATATTAGTAGAAATATGGATAACTAGCTGACCCGCGCAACTTCGCTTGCGTCACATAAGAGAGAATGGGTCAAATTTTTCCCCGTTATTGTAACATTTTTTACTGCTACTCTGCTCCTAATGACCGTAGCGTGATGTTATATAGCCTATAGCCTTCCTCGATAAATGGGCTATCTAACACTGAAAGAATTTTTCAAATCGGACCAGTAGTTCTTGAGATTAGCGCGTTCAAACAAACAAACAAACTCTTCAGCTTTATTATATTATAAGTATATAAGTATAAGTATAATATATAAGTATAGATTAGTATGAATTTCAATCACCGAGTAAGGGTACCTTTCCACCGGAGATGATATAGCATAGTTATTACATCTTCGTAACAAATCTGCATAGCATATATTTTCTGTCGGACAGGCACCTATACTCGGAGATTAACAGTCCTAATTACAAATTGCGTAAGCCTTAAAGAAAAGCTTCTCTACAATCCTACTTGAATTATTCTAATCTACCCCTATCTATGAAACAACCCTCAACAACATGTTAGTCAGGATGAAACAGCGAACGTTGGGGTGAAACAAGGAGTTTCACCCGTCACGCGTCACGCGTCAGACGTCACGCGTCATGCGGCGTCACGCCCGCCCGTCATCATGTATTGAACAATCATTAATCATCCACGTCTCTTCAAGAACGGTTTTAATAACCTGTGCGAAACTGGGACAATGGGTGAGGAGTATTAAATATATTGGAGGTTTAGTAGTATGTACTAGCTTCTGGGTAATTTAATAATGGTGTTTTTTGCAAAAATAAAGAAACGGCACTTTCTTGGGCAACCTTAATGGAAAAAAGGCTTGATTTTATATAATATGTACGTATGTACATTGTACATACTGTATTTATGTGGACAAAAAATCTCTAGTTATTGGATTCTCTATTCTGACATATGGTTAGTTGTCAACGCAGTGTCAAAGTTGTTCAAGCCGCCCGAAAGACCTTTGACATGGCTTAACGACTGTCATCTTAGTAGACAACAACCGGGGCCGACTAATTACGTGCCCTCCGAAGCACGCAGACGCTCAGTTCAAATACCACTATGCGGTCACCCATCTATAGATTGACCGCACCAAGGGTTGCTTAACCCACTGTCCGACCGGTGAGCGCAACTGGCTAAGAGCGCCTCAATTATTCTCAGTTATTAAAAAAAAAACAACACATTCTAAAAAAAATTGTCACCAAGATTAAAAAAAACTAGTAGGTATCTATTTGCTAATAAACGAATGCTTCAAAAAGGCATCAAGTCTTCCGTTTAGGTGAACAGGTGTTCTGATGAACTGGCAATAATTACCACCCCCGCTGCCGCCTAGTGGTTTGGTGGTTGCCGAGCGTGTTCCGTCTTTGCGGTGTTTATTCTCCGTTCATAGTTGTTCCACGTCAAATCGATGCCAAAGGTGGCAGGCAATTTTCTTTTATTGTGTTTGTGTACTTTTACTAACTATCTTTTTAGGTAGATAACTAACTTTATATTAATTGTTTAGTATGTGATATGGGTTATTCCCTAAGTACGACGATCCCCGACACCCCGTCGCGGAGGGCCCCGATTTATTTTTAAAGTAGTTTGTTAAGATAAAAATACTTTAATATGAGAGTATTATGATGGTTTTTTGAAAAGTTTAATAAAATGGTTCAACATTTTGTGAAATTTTCTTTTCGGGGGACTTTTGCTAGTTATAAAAAGCCTTCGTAACATCGAAAAAATTGAGATTAAAAGCACAACACATTTAGAGTAGCTTTGAACTTTTATGTGTGTTCAAAACCGTTTTCAACGCCCGCGCAAGTTCGGAGATAACAAACATAAAAAAACACAGGTGACAAGAAAATCTCTTTTCAGGGGATTAAACTTATCTTTAAGGTTCTTAAGGACTTATAATTACAATTAATAAAGCAACAGTGTCGTCTACAGGTCTACAGTAAGCTAAAACGCATCAAGGGCACGGCAACACAGCAACGCGGCAACATTGACAGCCAGCTTGCTACTTGCCAACTTAACTAATTATTTTTACCTACTAATACCTACCACCATACAATGAACATCGTGCGGTTTTTTATTAAAGCCTTTCAAATATTAGGCTTTATTTTTAAACGTAAAAATTCAAAAAAAGTAAACGTAAAAGTTATTTGTGTTTTGAGAGTAAAACTCTTTCGATACTGAAAGATTGAATGACTGACAGACAGACAATACACAGCCGAAACTACAGAATGCAAGGAGCTGAAATTTATCATGTATGATCCCGAAATAGCGTAGGGTAGCATTAAGATTAGATTTTCGGAAATTCTACCCCGAAGGAGGCGAATCCGCAGTATAAAGTGACCTAATTGCCGAAAAAAAAGCCAATAAATATAATTTCCTGTATCGAATTCGTAGGCGAATTCCTCCGAAGGTCAATTACTTCGTACTTGTATCGACTCACAACAACCTCTTTGGGTTACAAGCAGAAATCTTAAGCATTTGTCCTTCCACAAGGTCAGCTTGTTGGTTACAACGAACAAGCTTGTGAACGAGATGTATGAATTTGGTTATTTAGCAAGAAAATTAAGTTTCTGAAGAAATGGTTTGTAGTTTATACATTATGGGGCTTATGCTCGGGCCTTAAAAGTTGGAACTATGTTTTTATTATCTTCACTCGCTCCTCAAAGGCTTTTGAGCAGCCTAGCCAACTTTGTCACTTGGTTGATGGTTACTAATACGATGAATGAATGAAGCACCTTCAAGTTTGAATAAAAAAAAAAGAAAAATGCCTATTTTTAGTTTTTGGCGCAATTGGCTCAAAGGCGGAACCGAAGGAATGTTTGAGGGGAAAAGATATAATAGGTACCTAATTCACATCTTGGTAGTTGAACTATAAAGAAGAAAAGGTCTGTTACGTTTTCAAAGTTTCAAAAATTATCAGATCGGTCATGTTAATAAAAAGTTATGGGGTAACAAAGAAAAAAAATGCAGACGAACTGAAAGTAGGCTTCTTTTTCATGAAGTCGGTTAATAAATAGTCTCTAATAGTGTTGTGTCATTAATAGGTACAAACTTTTAACTTTAAAACAAACTGTGAAATGGTAAAGTCTGTAAACTTATAAAAGCTAGTCTAAATGCTTTAATATAAAGTTAGTAACAATTTGAATTGTCCCAAGGACGTCTTTGTATTTACTCGCGATATCTAACCGAGTTAATTATGATAATACCTTTAAATTACGGTTACGTATAATGCAGTCACTGGTCGGTAAGGTAAAACAACCTTTAGTAAGGTTAGCCATTAGATGGGTAACCGAAAACATTTAAGAAGACCAAAAATACGAAGATAACGTTTGTTTCTACCCACATTTTGTGTGTCTTTTTCATGCTACTTGACATGCAAAGCAATATAGTACGGCTAGCTAATAGATGGGTGATCAATAACGCTTGCTTTTGCTCATGTCCTTTCCAGGATTATAATCTAACGCACAGCATTCAGGAAAGCATTATCATAGCATATCTTATTCATTATTAAACATAATGAATAAGTAAGAAACAGATAGACTTAGTTTTGCATTTAAAATATTAGTAGCGTTGTACTCAAACAATATCATGGGAATGAAAGATATTTATGTATGAAGAAATAATTTAAGTGATTTAGCGCTTTTATTTCCATAGTAGCATGTTATTTATATTACAGACTGTCCCACTTCTAGACTTAGGGTCTTTTCCCGGGATAAGAGATATGTTAGGCCTTGGCCCACACCCCACCCCACTGTTCAAGTAGCTTAGATTCATTACGACCCATGATAACAATATAGTAGATTTTTCAATAGTCTGGAAAAATAATTTGATTAATAATCTTGACATTATGTCAATTACATTTGGAGAATTTTGCGCAAAAGAAATGTTTGTTCAAAAATCTGTCTTGTAGTTTGATTATACTGATTCATCATTTCCTTTTCATGATGACATTAGAACCAATAGCTGTTTTACCCATTAATAACAGTTTCCATAGGTTCTACAAGTGAAAACTAAGCCAAAGTAAAATAATTAAGTCCAAGCATACAATTAATTAATTAAGAAGTGTGTCGAGAAATATTTAACACTTATTAAATAGCCGTTTATATGCGAGAGTTCATAGGCCTCAGGAACCTACTTTCTTAACTCGAACCGTACTAGTTTGTGTAAAAATAAACTAAGATTATACTGAATTATAGAATTGCTGACCTTATTTTCGTATTTTTTTCGATATTATAAACGATTTTATCAAAATACGGACTAGTCCTTCGTCCGGGTGTAGTACAATTTATTGTATCCCGTTGAATCCATTTTATTTATTCAATCCTTGTCCCGACAATTACAAACATATTATAAAAATTATTATCCAATTTAGTTTAGTTGTTCAAAAGTTATACGCGTTATACATACATTTCGGTTATAATTTTTATTTATGTAGATTTTCAAAATAGATAATCTATGTGCGTTTGTTTTTTGTTTAGTGCAGAAATGGATTGATAAAAATACTTACTTATTATACGATTCAAATCCAATAAATATTCACACAATCACACACTTTTATTGTTTACCGAAATTACAAAACAATTATCCAAAGTAACAAGTTCACATTTTGCCTAATATTTCTTAAATACACACATCCCAAACGTCATCATTTCAATTTTATTTTAAACACATAATACACAACATAAATTGCCACCATTTTTAATTTTCTGGCGCGAAAATGTAATGTAACTGTCATTTTTGAATTTTAATTCCACACACACGGCTAATAGAACAGATTATATATTGTTTCCTTGTGAAAAAACGTACGAAGGTTATATTTCAGTTTCTTGGCCATGGCGAATAATATTAGCATTATTTAATCACTTTTAAAACTATAAATAACACATTTTATATTAAAGAACACTGTAGTTTTATAATTGATTGGAATTTTGCTATATTTTTGTTAAAAAATGGTTGTTTATTATTGTTTTGTTTCTAGTTTCTAAGGCTACGATATGTCTTGCAAGGCAGTTGTGTTACAACTGACCATTGTGTGAAGAAAAAGGGGGGGTTGTCGGTGGTGGCGGGCCATGGGGGTGTGCTGTTAATCACGTAGGGTGGAATAATTTTGTTTTTTAATTACGCCTAGGTGCGTTCGGTAGCCGGATTTTAATGTTATTGGCGCCGCTCGAGGTCTCGATGTCATGTTAGTATATGAGGTATGAATACTATCCGGTAAAACACATCGAAATTAGGTTAAGTATCGTGTTGTAACATTTTTTACGCAAAGGTATGACCTTGGATGCCTAGTACAAAAAAGTAGATCAGACGGTCTATTGAGGGCACATTTATTTTTAAAAATACAGACATATTTATAGACGTTAGTTTTACAGTATCATAGATATTTTTTGTGTTCATCTTATTATACAATAATACAGGTTTTTAAGTGTTAATTTCATATATAAAGTAGTTAGAAACATAGGTAGTGTAGGTCCGTCGTTGCTCACCACTCACGATGGAGCGTGGTGGCATCTAATTTGCAAATCTGTGATTTACCGTGAACGCTACTATTCACCTTAAACTGTCTGGGGGTGAATAAAACGAATACTATTCAAGCCGTTAAAATAGATATTCACTTTAACGTTTTAAGTCTGATTGGGTAGTTGACTGGGTTAACGAAAAACTATTAAACTATTTGATACCACAACGAAAATATAATATAGTGACGTCACTACGTCGTTTTTCTATACTAAAATGTGTTTTTGACATTTCATAAAGAGTAGCTGATTTGACTGGTAGCCAACTACCCTATTAATGATACCGTATGTCTATGGCAAAATTTAAACATATTCGTAGAGTTCATAGACAATTGATACAAACTTTTTTTTGTGCCTTATTTTTATAATTTTATCTTTGACTTATCCAATAGATAAAGCCACCCATGTAATATAAATAGATATCAAAATCATCTTTCCCATGCAATAAATAATTTGAGTTGTTTATGCCGTTTAATCGTGGTATTCTTTTTTCTAATTCCTATTTCAAGTCATAGTACCTACCTATCTAAATAAGTATACAAAAAGGGGGTTAATCTGTAACTTAATTAAAGCAGTTGATTGTATATATTTATAACTGTCTATATTTTTTAAGAAGAATTCATCCTGCTACTATTTTTTTGTTCTCAAAACTTATCGGCACCCGTCTAGTAAGCTAGATTTAGACCAAGCAACTTTTGAAACGCTTAAAACCCGTTTCAATCTCAACAGACACATCTTTCATGACACTTACGATGATACCCGAAAACAGCCGAGAGTTCACGAACAGTACAAATCATACTCCAAAACATTTAACTCACAAATAAATGTAGGTATAACTTATGTAATTGTCGCGGCCAGGGTCAGTCGGAGAACCTTGGCACTGAAGGATGAACACCAGACTTACTTGTTACCAGCTGTAACCTTTTAGCCCTGTGAGGACCGAGTGACGTCAAATAATACCGACTTTAACCACTTTTACAAAATATGTTTTTTGTGAGGCCGCCCGCGGCTACGTCCGCGTGGAAATCTTTCCCATGTAAATCGAAAACTCCGGGATAGAAAGAAGCCTATGTGTTGTCTCTATCTTGAGCTACCTACATATCAAATTTCATCGTAATCGGTTCAGTAGTATTTGCGTGAAAGAGTAACAAACATCCATACATTCTCACAAACTTTCGCATTTATAACATTATAGTAGGACTAACTTTATACCTCTGCGGCTTTGTTATATTATCGAGGCATCGTAATACGGAGATAGTTTGAAAATACCGGATTAATACTGATAATACTCCACTAGGAATTTTCCCGAAATCGAACCTAGGACTTCGTGTCTCAACTACTTGGCCGACCATAGAGACCAGAAGCTCTCAAGTTTGTCAGTAATAGTCAGAAATTACGAAGATCTTTTTCCATTCTCCCATAACTGACCAATGGCCATGCTAATCGAACTACCCCTAAAACACTAATAGGTGTAATAAGCCCATTAAGCCGGTCTAATAACAATGTAAGCCGCAAGCCGGCTATTACTGCCACGGCCGTGCCCTTGAAGGTACGAAACACATGTAGTATTGATGTTCTATTGCTCAATTACATTCATGAAAAATACGCAATAAATATTAGCCCCCAAACTTGGGCAGCGCGTTGGTTCCAAGGCTTTTTTGTTTGGGAAAATTGTTGCATAAATTAAATTGTACTCTCTCTATATATTCGTAGCAAGAAGCAATGAAGTAATACACTATATACGTAGATTGGAAAAACTAGCAATACATAATGTCTGAATATAATAATTGTCAACGTTTTTATAATACCCTTTGTACTACTTAATTCATCTGTCGTGTAGATTCGTTAAGCGTCTTTTACGTCACTATCACTACAAAATATAAAAATAAATCCTCCACACCGAGTTTGTATCTTTGCGATAAACTTAAAAACTGATCGGATAGAACAACTTTCGCGAAAGGTTTTAGTGTGTAATTTGTAAATATTATGTGTAGAATGTTGAATATGTCGAAAATTATTAGCTCCCAGCTCGGATAGAACAATATCGGATAAATTATTACCTAATTATACATAGGTTAGTTTCCTATTACATAGAAGTAACATTTTACGACAAAAAAACGACAAAATGTGGGTGTATTTCTTGCACCTCTGCCTTCATCCTCGGGAATAACAGGCGAGATACTATGTATGTAAGTATTTTTCAGTTAATAAGTTGATATTGTAATAAATCAGGTCACACCAATATCCTGTAACTAATTACAAGTTATATCTTTGATCTATTAGTTATATTAGTGTAGATAAGAGCTAGTTATTAATCCCGGCCGCGCCCGCCTCATACCCGATACCAATTACTTTAATGTTTTACCTGAATTTCACAAATTTAGTGCATACGATACGATGGCTTTCTAGATAAGTGTTTGAGCTTGCTGAATTTTGAGAATGTTAGTAGCTATGATGGTCGTGGGAGTCGTATTTTCTATGGTGTGCTTCAGTTGAATGCACCAGAAGGGCAAGGGGAAGGGTTGACTTTGACTTAATTTTTTCTGCGGTAGTCGAATGTTGCAACAACACTGGCTCGGCTCACCTTAACTATTGTGCCACTTCGTAATTTTTTGTAACAGTTCTATGTGGCTTAACTAGCATATTTTAAAGTTACCCCACCTTACCTTTACTATAGTCGATTAGAAATTAATTTTTAAAAAAAGCTTACTTTTGGTCCCAGGTCTTCTACTATCTTTCGGGCGGTCGGACCCGGCTCTTAACCCATGGCGGCTGGTGGTGGGACCGCAGGGCCTGGGAGTGGGCAGACTACCACTCTCGGGCTCGTTGGTCGACGAGGAGGTGGCGGCCTACACACCTTTCCGCCGCCGGCGGCCGGGACATGCTGCGCATCTGCGCGTGGCCTGTCCCGGCTTCCGAAGGCCCCCTGGCTGGCGAACTCGGGGGAGTTTTCCGGCCACTGCACTAGGGGGCATGTGGGGGGACGGCACCCGTGTGTTGGGGTGTCGTCCCACACTGTGGAGGAGTCCACATTGTGGACGGCCGCGTCGGGGCCGCGGATGTGTGCCTAAAGGCGTTCCCGTGGCCTCGGCACTAAGCGGCGAGGAGGCAACACCTTGGTGGTTTAGTGGGTAGGCCTTGCCCTTCTGGTTCGGAGAGCCCCACATACCCCAGCGCTCCCCCGGGCGTTGGGGATGCAATTTCATGCATTAACCAAGTAAAAAAAAAAAAAAAAAAAAGGTCTTCTACTATCTTTGACCAGAATGTTATAAAAATTACATGAAAAATGATTCATCATGTACATTATTGTTAAATTATTAATTAGAAGAGAATCGTGTCGGATCCGTACCTGCATGTAGAAGTCTCGCGGCCTGCAGTGTTTGGGCGTAGCGACCGCGCCTCTACTGCAGCTGAATGCAACTGGAACTAATGATATAATCAATTAAACACCTACCTATTTAACTATTATAGTTATTACTAACTTGAGGAGCTAACTAGGTACTATAGCATAAAAATCTCTCGTGGCTTAGTTAATGACAGCCGCGCGGATCGATCTCTGAGGTAAAGCTACTCTTGCCGAGGTTGTTCTGTGGATGGGTGACCGCATCCTATACATTACGAGCTCCTTTAAGTTTCGGAAGGCACGTTAAATTGTGGGTCGCGGTCATTTCCAAAGATCTTTGACACTCGTTAACAGCAGTCAGAAGCCTTTCTTTCAACTATGTTGGAGTCAGCTCCCAATCTCACCAGATCCAGCTGAATAACAGTATTTTACATGGAACGACTGCCTATCGGGCCTCCACAACGTTACCTGTGTTATGACACGATACCCTCCAGTAAGACTGTCAAACCTTCAAGCTTCTGCTTACTGTTACAGCCGGGACCCAAAATTTAACGTGCCTCCCGAAACGCAGAGGAACTCGTTATGTATAATATGGTAACCCATCCACAGAACAGCTGCGGCAAGCGTAATGTAACCTCAGAGATCGAACGGCGCGGATGTTAACAAAGCCACCAGCTCCTCCATAAATCGTTACCTACTATTATTTCTAAAACAGTGTTAGATTTAGGTACGTGCTGTTAAAACCGGGAACCTTTTCAATGTTCATAGTTATTTTATATACATAACGCTATAATATTATATAGTACTTACCTACAAGAAGCGAGTTCAAGAACACTTATGACTCATCAAACTCAAATTACGATGTTATCGTTATTTTTACGATGATGTCACTGCTTACAACGCTAAGTTGATGCAAATTATTGTAGCTACTGGTGGGTAGTTTGATATTATGTGTAATGTTTGAAAGAATGGCGTTTCATATGTCAAATATTGAATGACACATGTAATTGTCTATAACTAATTAGGAAGTTGACTGGGTTATCGAAAATGTAAAAATTAAACAAAAAAGGTTAAAAGATTAAAATCCAAAATGAATTTTTCGTAAATAATGTTGAAATTGTAATTATTGCAGACTGAAACATTTTATTTGGCACTCATTTGATACCAACGAAAATAAGACGCGGTGACGTCACTAGGCCATATTTCTATATTATAACGTGTTTTTGACATTTCATAAAGAGTAGCTGATTTGACTGGTAGTCAAGTGTTTCAAGTCTGATTTGTTGTAGTGACCTTTGTATGTTTGTAAAACTACTTCTTAGTAAGTTGTTATAAGAAATTACGCTCGCCCTGAAAAGGTCAACAATAACTTCATATTTTCATAATTAAAAGCACATTTATAACTTCAATCATTCATTTATTTACCACATTGTTAATACAATCACTACCTACGCCGCAAGCGTAGGAGCGCTATAGTAATAGTAATTATTAATAAAATGTACAATTACACTAAGTATGGACAGCAAAGTACAAAAGTGTCAGTATTTTACCATTTAGTATATTTTAGGGTTAAATCTTATTAAACATTGATTTTAATAAGATATCTTCAGATAAGCTTTGATAACCAGGGTAACTTGTAACGATACTTTAAACAAACCAAGGAAAAAATGGTAAAAAAGGTCTGTGTAATGTTTAGATTATAGGCAACATTTGTCATTTCGAAGAAAATAATCTACAAACTATACTTGTATTATTTTAGTCATGATAATCTTTATAAGTCTTTAACTAATTTTAGTTGTAGATATTCGTAACCAATGATTTTATTTTCGTTTTGTCGATTGGTTTACTAGTTTGGACTACAAGTTTAGCCGTGCGATTCATCCTTATCTTCTATAGAAAAGTAATTATTGCTTGGTCAGTGACATTTAACCCTATAACGAAATATAAAAGTGTTTTCATAGAAAAGAGCTTCTTAACATTACCTAACTTTATTGTTTTTGAAAAATAACCAAAAAAGCATAATTTTTTACACAATTTCTGATACTTTGATAGTACATAGTCTCTCGTATATTGCTCTTTAATTACTTAAGAATACAAAAAAAAAATATCATAGGTACCATTGTCCAACAACTTAGTATAGAGTCTTGTTATGCACGATTTACCTAGATTATAATGAATAATTCTGTGTATTTCCAAAATAAAGGAGCTATCTAACTTGTCACCGTCAGCTGCATAGGTGTGCGGGTCACTAATGATCTAAAGAAGATCATTCAAGTTCCATACATTCTTGGGCCTTTTGTTAAAGTGCCAATTAACCCAAAAAAATGGTTTTAAATTTATGTATCACAGCACTTTCAGGAATGAAAAATGTTTAAAAATCTTCAAACTTGTATAACTCGGTTTAAAGTGATCCTACAGGTTTTGTGCCATATTAACTATTGCTCTAAATGAGTAGCTCTCATGATATATGCTACATTTTTGTTGGCCAGCACTTTAAAAAAATGTCCCAAAATGGATGATCTCCTTTCGTATTATGTATACCTCCAACAACCGCGAACCTTGCATACAAGGCGCTCTGCCAAGTTGTTGGACTATATAATTATTTAAAACGAAATTCATATCAATAAAAAGCATTATTTCACTATATATTTGTACATAACCATTTAAACTATAGATTATATTGCATCTCTTTCTTTCAATAGGCATTAGAAAGAGTAGGAAGATATTTGGATATATTATATTATGACGTAGGTATATTTATTAATACAAATAATTTGATATTTCATTATTATTATTTATTGAACATAAGAATTATATATAATTACATAATGTACAAATTCTATACAACTTAATATAATTATTTTATAGCTGAAAAACCTAGGATTCAACATTTATAAAAATGCTAATATAATATTTTTTTATGTTGAGTTTTTCATTCAATAATAAAATTAACTATTGGAAGTGATTTTTTTTTTAAATTAAACCTTTTTTGGATTCAATTAACATTCTTATTTACTTATTACCCAAAATTAGCCCACTACCTAATGTACAATACATAGACAAATTATTTAATTAAAAGAAACCCTTTTACGACTGCATATAGGATCATTTATTAAATCTGAACAGGACCTAAAAAGCACGTAGCTATTTTGAAAACTCCAAAAGAAAATTGTGGAGAAAAAGTTTGCAACACCTTTGTATTCTATTAAAGTAAGTGTTGCCAGAAATTAAATTGAATTATCCCGGTCATCAGCTAAAATATAATAAGGCACCAAAACAAATATCTATACAGTTAAAACTAATGAAATTAAAGTAGATGTTTCAAGCAAAATCATAAATGCGT
Organism: Anticarsia gemmatalis; assembly: GCF_050436995.1. Lineage (NCBI taxonomy): Eukaryota > Metazoa > Arthropoda > Insecta > Lepidoptera > Erebidae > Anticarsia > Anticarsia gemmatalis. Next base: position 780,408 of record NC_134770.1, on the reverse strand, counting down.
ATATTACAATGATTTTAACAAATATTAATATTATGAAGAATACACAAATTATTATTAAGAAACTTTATTTATCTTCTTCTTAATTATCTTCTCTTTACTTATTTGAAATCAAAACTTCTTTAATATATCTATAATCTTTACTTCTTTTCTTCTTTTGTTTTGCTACGAAAGAGTGGTTTCTCCTAACACAAGCATTACTTGCTTAAAAGGAGACTCCATTCATGAATATTGTAAAAATGTTAACTTGTTTTACAAATATTTTTTTTTTCATTTTTTTTTTCTTTAAGACTCATAAAACTAGGAACTTGTGTTCTCTTTTTCAAGAGGTTCGAATATATAATATATTCGAATATGTAATAATAGTTGTTACATTATGTATATAAGGTCTATATTGCCGTGATGGTATGGTGGACGCAAGAAATCTATGATTTGGAACACATTGAACTCATACTGCGAAAATAACTGAACAAAGGTTTTCTCATCGCATGTGAAAGGGCTTTGAGTCCACCACACTGGCCAAGTACAGGTTGGTAAAATCCATGTATACTTTAAGCTCGATAAATAAAGTTTCGTAATAACTTTGAATGGACTTAAATTCTATAATATTGTTAATTATGACATTAAACCACATTTTTCAAGTGGATTATTTATGGCTATTTCAAAATCTTGTTACACAATAATAAAATAATAAAAGATTGTGAAGAGCTCTTTGTCTCCATAATATTCTATTCAGCAATTTAACGTTTCGATAGGTTTTCGGTTGAAAAACCTTCAAATAATATTATGATAATGAAAATCGGCACTTGAAATCTACAGTTCGTAATAAAATTATAATTTATATTTAACAGGTACTTACTATTTTATTTTTTGGATATTTACAATCAGTTTCATTACCTCTGGATAAATATCTGTTTAAAGTAGAATTTCTACATTTCAACTAATATTATAAATACATAACTGTCTAGTTCGCATTCACAGCTAAAACTGCTGAAACGATTTTGATGAAATTTTGCATAGAGTAAGTTGAAGACCTGGGATTGGAAAAACAAGTATTTTTTCTAATCAACCCCTAAAGGCCTTAAATAGGAGACTTTAACATTGTATGGGTACAAGTCAAGCGTATCAGTTAGTATTTAAATATAGTTTTATCTATTAGATAGTTTATCCAGAAGTAGTAAAACTGGTGATTTATTTTATATAAACATTCAGACATTATTACACTTTAAGTAGGAAATTTTATAAAAAGACATTTTACATTTCGACTATTGATACATAAAATTTAATGAAAAAATGCAATTAATTTGTATTTTTTGATGATTGAAATTAATAAATAAAGTTTATGAGTATATTTATAAAATCACATTCATAATCACGCTAGTACTGCCTCAGGAGGGTAGACAGAATTACATACAAGCTATTATTTTTTAGGAAAATTTTAATATTTTAAAAAATGTTCGGATTATTTTATGGCAATATAAAATGGTTGACCCAACTGCAAACTGCAGTCGTAACTGCAAACTGCACGTAAGATGTTTGATCTATATAATTTTCTATTATATTTATATCTAGTTTAAATTTATATTTAATTATTTTTATATTAACTCAGTTTGCAGTCGCGGTTTGCAGTTCGTAGTTTTTAACTTAGTTGCTTGATAGTCTACACACCATTCAATACTATATTATAACCATAGTATATAAAGATATTTGTGCAAAGTTTCAACCCTAAACGGTCACATAATAGAAGTAAAATAAACCATCCCTCAAAAGGGTATCCTACAAACTTAGTGGCGGTTAATAAAGCCAGACCATAAAATATTAGTTAAGTAATGTCTGTTTCTTAACCCGACTTCCCGGCTAAACCAAATTTAATGAAAATAGTCGAAAATTCACGCCAAAAAATCCGTATTAGATTGTCTTCTTCATATTTGTTAACTTGGTTATAACATACTACAGAACAATGTTCACAAATCTACAAAAAAAATAACCCAAAACAAAAATATTACCATTTTTATTATTTCAACGAAAAATATACAATTACAGTCACATATCTTTTAATACAGATTTGAGTATAGCGCCCTCTGTGTTTCTAGTTTGGTTAACTCCAGTGTCGAGACTAGGTGACACTACTCTCGGGTCAGTTCGGTCTGAGTCTCGAGATCGCTGAGAGGCGGTGTCTAAAGTGTCTATGTTGGAGAATAAGAGGTTGTTGGAACCGGTTGATGGGTTGCGGCTGTGACCGGATTTGGTTGACTGCGTGGGTGGTGGTCCTGCAAATAAAGAGTTAGTTTTTTAATAATTGTATCAAATAACTAAATATCTAGGGAACAGCTTGAAAAAAACCCGTATAAAAGGTTGATTAGACAGATTTCCGTTTGCCCGTTCCATTTTTTTGCTATTTACCGTTCTAGCAGTCGTTTCAAATAAAGGAAAACAAAAATAATGTTAGTAATATATAAAGTAATCAAAATCACATTCTTGTTTAAATTTCCTGGGCTATTAAATTGCTCTTGTGTCACAGGGACTTTTACACTAAATTAAAACAACGATTTGTGTGATACAAGTTAATAGTTTCATGGGAATCGTGACCCATGATAACTTTCGACCCAGTAGCATGGCATAGAACTTAACCACAGCGCAACGAAGACAGCTAAAATAAGCTTTCATAGTCTCTCTCTAAAAATATTGAAAAAATACTTACCTATAGTAGAATTCTTCCTCGAACTAGGCGTGGTACTGCGACTGGTTTGTGCAAGGTTCATCATATTGGGCAGAGGCGCTCGTGGCCGCGACTCGTTCTGCAGGAACTTGACGAACTCGGCCGCGAGACTGTCCGGCGTGGTGGTAGACCGCGCCAGGCCGAGACGCTCGCACTCCTGCTGGTTGAAGTCTAGCACTGTGGAGAGCACGCGGAGTACCTGGGTCCTGGGAATGAGAAAGTGGTTTGAAATTGCTGGGTCATAGTACTGATTAGCTGGACTTAGTCAATGGGTAAGTGTTTTCGGTTGAGACTTAATGTAAAAGAATGTTTGATGCAGAAACATAAAAACTACCTATAAAATCTAATTTATCATAGTGATTTCAAACTGCTTTAGGTAATTCACAATTGGTGTTGATAAATAATTGGCTTACAAACTATTCATGTTTCACAATTTTAATGCAAAGAATATCCCTGTATATTTAGAAAATAGGGGACAAGCCTATTTTCGAAATATACAAACAAGGCAGGCATTCAAAATATTTTGAAAGCAATCTAAAAAACACGAAATTACTTTGACCGACCCGTGATTTAAACTCGAAACACCCTAAATACGGACTTACAGCAGTCAATAAAATTAAATGACAAAAAATGTCCTCTCACCGGTTAGTCTGGTTGCCAGCGCCTGTCATCACATAATTGATGACGAGGTTCTTCACCAGGTTCTTGTCAACCTTGTCCTGCTGGTTGGAGATCGCGTTGTAGTAGCGCTCCTCGGCTGCAGCCACTGACGTCTGAAGAGTCCTCACTGACATCATATGAGGTTACAGTTAATTTGAGTTGTGGTTATGAAGGGTATTGAAAGAAAGACAGCCTGTATGCCTTTATAACAAGACGATAAGTATTAGTATGTACTCGGGTATGATCCAGAAATATATCCGTCTTTACATAGTACAATGTTTCATAAAAAGTACAATCAATTTTGTATATAATAGTATAGAAAAGAAAACATATCTAGTATACACAAAATTGTTCAGTTATTCAACAGGTATAAATCATAAAAATACTAGTGGAAAAGAAATCTATCAGTCACAACCTTATTCATGTATAATTATTCCAAAAGCAAAATTAGCAACTATATAGTCCTATAAAGACAAATCATCAAAACATATCATTTCACAGCAGTACTAATGGATTTCCTTTCCTTTAAAGTATATAAAAACAGATAAAATCACTATATTCTACTCTTACCATGCAGCGAACATCTTCGACAGTCGCACGTGGAGTCGCGCGCACGACTTCAAAGTATTATTCAGTCACTGGGCAGGGGGGCGACTGACGCTCAGCCACTTGTAACACTTTTATATCTAACTTTATAGCTTTTGATTCACTAGGCACTCATTGGTAAATGACTAATGAGGTAAAGATGTGACTAGTCTAAGTTTCCCAACAACATTTTGACTCTTGTTGACTTAAAGTCAAATGTTTCCCAAATTGAACATCTTCAATAAAGCGTCTTGGTACTGTATTTTAGGCTTTAATAAAGTACTTTGGGCATGTTTAAGAATAAGGTTACCAATATATGTACTGAAATTATTATATCAGTCAAGTAACTTACAATTTGTCTAAAAAAGTTTTAATATATCCTTTTCTTTTTTGTACAGAACAAATACATTAAAACATGTTAAAATAGACTAATAATAAATTACTTTAACGATATAATTATAGTAAAATAATAATACACTGTCTTCAGACAGGACAAACACCGATGATATCCATTCATCAAATCGAGACTGGTCTCTCAGTTAGTGAATCAAAAGTTTCTTTCATAAAATATCTTTCGGTCAAGTGTGAGCGTCCTTCGTCCCCACTTTTCTTAATTCCACCAGTACCTGAAGTAATACTCAGAAGCAATGCCGCATTTATGCAGTCTTCTACGCTACTCTTCTACCATGGGAACATTCAAATCAAAAAGGCAAATTATTTTGGATATTTTGTGTCACTTAAGAGGAGCTCCTGGCTTAGCTAACGATAGCCGCGCGGATCGATCTCTAAGGTTAAGCTACGCTTGCCGAGGTTGTTCTGTGGACGGGTGACCATCTAACACATATCCAGTTCCTCCGTGTTTCGGAAGGCACGTTAAATTGTGGATCCCAGCTGTCATTTTCGAAGATCTTTGACAGTCATTAACGGTAGTCAGAAGACTGAAAGTCTGACAACCAGTCTTATCGAAGGGTATCGTGTTATAACCTAGGTAACTGGGTTGAGGAGGTCCGATAGGCAGTCACTCCATGTAAAATACTGGTTACAATTACTGGTGACACTGGAAGCCGACTCTAACATAGTTGGAAGAAAGGTTAGGCTAATTGTATCTAAGTAACTCTCTCGCTTTTAAATAAGTTTTATATGAGGGTGTTTGCAAACAAACAAATCAAGGAACACAGATTAAGTATAGACTGAAGGCAATACGTGTAAATCACAGAAAATACTGTCTAACTCGTGATTTTAACTAAGGTGTGTATTCAAAGACGTTACTAAAATTGTGATAGTAATTCGATGTTATATCCAAAATACTTTGCCATAGAACAAACAAAAAGTAACATTCACATAACACGCTAACCATAAACAATGTGTGCAAGACAACTTGCAAGGTGCTTGTGGCAAAAATAATGCAATAGTTGAGATTTTTAATGTAAATCAGTTTAATTATTGAATTTCTTGTTTTAATTGTCACATAAAATGAGTATTTACGATAACTGATAATAAATTGATGATTTCTCAAAATACGAGAGTTATATTTATTTCACATGAGAACCTTCTCTTTTTAAGTAGTCGGTTAAATAAACGATCAACATCAAAAATCTCAACTTAAAAAAAAACACAAAAAATAAATCGAAAAGCGCAAAATAAAATGGTTTCAAACACAGGACGTCACGATGTAAAGCCGTTACCCTCAATCAAACCCCATATGGTAATCTGAGCGTCGCGCGGCCCGTGCCACTGTCATCGTGACACCTGTCAGTTTTGACAGCTGTCATTTGAGTTTGACAGGTGACAGCGGCCGCTGCGTTCGAAAACCTCACAGTTACCAAATGAGATTAAACCGAAGTAGGCGGAAGCGCCGGTCTTGATTGACGAATGCTACGACACATTACTGAATATTACTGAAATTTATAAACTACTTGACTAAATACTACCAATATTTTTTATTTTACTTAAAGCCCTATTGCCTGTAGAACATTAGACTTTAAAAGTACACTCAATGATACCATTACGCTAACTAGGAGATTATGTCAATACGACAGTACGCGGGATTCGAACCCGCTACCTTATTACTGCAATATTAACTAAATTTTCAATTCATGATCAATTGAATCCTAATACTATTTCTTTTTTAAATTGACAAAAATGGAGAATGTTACCAAATTTTGATTAGTAGCTGTCCTTATTCTTTGTTAAAAATAAAAAATACTAGTGAAAGAATTACTTCGATATGTCAATTAGTTTCCGATTTATAAGTAAAACAAGTTGTAACCGCACGACGCTTGCTCTCGGGGACGGTGTGACGTCACTCTACACTACGCTCAGTCTGGCTCACACAGTCTGCTTGCGGTCGCGCGCTCGGTGCGTTGAAATTATACCTAAATACTTTTAAAATGTTCAATTCAAATACTAGGAAATCATATGTTGTGCCTAAATGTAATTAAATTTTATGTAGGTAAGTATATAAGTAATAATAATTAACTATATCTTATAATGAAACAATTTCTAACCGGATTGATCGCGAGTTTATTGAATTTACAGTGGCAGGAAACGTAAAATCAATAAGTACGCGATTATTTCGATTAAAAATTGTTTCTTTATAATATGCGAGATCGTGAATATCTAACTAACACTAGCTGACTCGCGCAACTTCGCTTGCGTCACATAAGAGAGAATGGGTCAATTTTCCCCGTTTTTGTAACATTTTTATTGGTACTATGCTTCTATTGATTGTAGCGTGATGATATATAGCCTATAGCCTTCCTCGATAAATTTTCTATCTAACACTAAAGTTAGTAAAGTTTTTTTTAAATTGGACCAATAGTTCCTGAGATTAGCGCGTTCAAACAAACAAACTCTTCAGCTTTCTAATATTATAGTATAGATATTACAAATATGTTTAATATACTAGAGGCCACCCGCGACTTTGACTCCATGGAAACCCTTTCCGCGTAAATCCCGATCCCTCGGGAACTCTGGGATAGTAAGTAGCCTATGTGTTATTCTGGGCCTTCAGCTACCTATATACCAAATGTCATCGTAATCAGTTCTGTCATATTTGCGTGAAAGAGTAACAAACATCCATACATACGTACATACATATATACGTACATACATATATACATACATACCTATATACATACATACTTATATACATACATTAAATTTAAAATTAAATAATAAATATTGCTAAACAAACTCATATACTTCTCAATATATATAGATAAATTGACAATATAGATAAATTGACAACCAGAACAAATACTCGTGCTCATCACACAAAGATTTGTCCCGGATGGGATTCAAACCCACCATACGCGGCGCTACGGTTATTGCGGCGAGGTGACCGCTTAAACCACTGCGCTTAACGTACAGAGTAAATAGTACAAATAAATAAATAGTACATACATACATGCATACATTCTCACAAACTTTCGCATTTATAATAATAAATAGGAATTCGGAGGCAACAAAATCTCTATTTGTTGATAAATAATGCGCAACCATTAATTTCATCTATTTTAGGTATAGATTATCCGAATGCCCTTTTTCAAATCCTTCATCCATTTTATTAATTGAATAATATTTACTATTACTACACTATAAATGTAATTAGCGGACGCAAACACAACAAAATACTGCGCAAGTTATTACACCTACAACAACGGCTGGCAACTTAATACTAAGCGGGACGCGGCCCGCGCGGCGCAAGTGTAGTATGACGTCATAACCACTCACGCGGCCGTTAGCGGGACTCGATATTTTTCGAAACTTTGAATGCTTATAAAATCAAAACTATTCGGTATTTTTGACTGAAACAAAAACTAGTTTATATGTATACACACAGGCTATACTGTGTCGAAATTTAAAGCGATTTGGCATACCTAGTAACATTCTCCATTCTTAGCCGAACTATCGAAATGAGTAACTTAATAACTTTGTACAGAGACTAAGTTTCCAATTCAATTACTCTTTTAACTGCTCAATATTACAACAAAAAGCAATTGCACTTCAAATAAAAAAACAAAAAAACGGACAACACAGAACAACAATTACATTTAAAAAAAAACCACACACAGCCGTACATTTAACATGGAACTTACATGGGTCTAGATGTGGTATCGTGCGTGCCGTCCCTGGCTTCATACCATCTGGTAACCTGGGCGAGCGCACCCCAGAATTACCAGCTGATATTTAGCCAGGAGACGGCGTATGGCTGTTCTACTTCTTACTAGGTTAAGGGGATTTACATTTGTAACTATTCGTGCTAGAATCAGTCAAATACCAAAGGCTCATACTAATATTATCAATATAGTTTGTGTATGGATGTTTGTTACTCTTTCACGCAAATACTACTGAACCGATTACGATGAAATTTGGTATATAGGTAGCCGAAGACCCAGAATAACACATAGGCTACTTTTTAGATTTACACGGGAAGGGTTTCCACGCGGACGAAGTCGCGGGCGGCCTCTAGTAAGTTCATAGTATATCTAAACATGACTGCCGTTGTTTTGTCACTTTTCAATCCATTTTGAAACTGTACATATATGAGTGAAAAACACTTAGCAAAACTTGTTAAAAACAAGTTTCCCCGTCAATCCTTCTCTCATTCCTTTGCCCAGCAGTGGGACAGTAATGGGTGAAAATGATATTATTTACTAAGTTTTATGTGACTGATTCTTGCACCTATAATATGTATTGATTTGTAACAAAATTTAACAAAACATTCAATACTTTATCTAGTTTAATATTAACATTTAAGTCAAGACAAACAAAATGGTTACTTTAAGACAAATCAGTACATATTTTCGTATTTTAAATACAAAACAAATCAGATCTAATCTATTTAAATACAAACAAAATTAATTTCACAAAATCATTCTATTAAAAAGCCTACTTCTACATGTTTAAAATGTTTAAATACAATGAAATCTTTAAAATATTACTATCCAACGATTCATAACTTTACAATGATATATGAACAAAAACTATTAAATTATAAGACTGTCTACAATTTTACGTAAATCTAACTAATACACTAAAAATAGAATTATACAAATAAAAAAATCACTACACTAATATTAATCTCACTAAATGTTTCTTCGTAATATACAGAATTTTAAATATTTAATTAAATAACAAAGAAAGAAGATTTCAATTATAAACAATTAACTTTTTATGGAACTTTAAAATCAACAGCCATTTAAGTAAAAGATCTCTCAGGCGCTCATAGCCAGTTGTGCTCACCGGTCAGTAAATTATATGTGAGTTAAGCAACTCTAAGCGCGGTCATTCCTAAATGGGTGACCACATAGTAATGTTTAAACCGTGCGTCTTCGTACTTTAAAGAGCACGTTAAAAGTCGGTCTAAGTTATTGTCAATTAAGATAACAGTCGTTAAGCCATGCCAAAGGCCTTCACGGCTTGAACAACTTTGACACTGGGTTCACCAATAACCATACAATATAAATAAAAACTGAAAAATTCCTTCACAATTTACAAAACGACTCAAAAATATATCAAGAAACACTCAATGAGGTTAACATCAGTACTTCTCTCTCCCACACTATACCTCTCCCTCTTACCTTGTTCCTTCAAGTCATTGATCTGTGCCGTCTTAGTCTCGACCTGGTCTCCAAGCCGGGTCGCGGCTTGAAGCCCAGCGAGGGCTTCCTCCAGCTTCGTTTTGAGTTTGTCTATTTCATTGTGCAAGCCGACATTGTCACGTTTCAGTTCTTCCATCTTGTTTCTGATCTTTTCTGTCGCGGCGTGGATGTCGCGTTCTTTGTCTGTGGTCACAATAATGTTCACTATTATCATCATGTATCATTAAGAGATGTAAATGAAAAAATATAAAAACACTTGTCTTCTATGCAGAACATTTTCAGGGTTCAACCCCAAGGCAACAAATAATGAATGAGTTATTTAACTTATTATCGGTGAAAGAAAACATCTCTTGAAAAACAAGCACGCCTACTACAACTTCTTTAAATGATTTTTAAACCCATTCTTACTTGCATATCCCTAACCTGCACTTAGAAAAATAGTGTATTTTAGACATAGCTTCCACTTAATTTCTACATAATTATATACCCTAAATCCTTTCTGCCACCCAATAATTTTGATAGACATCGACTTTAAGTGTGCTCATCTCTGATAGATAATATAAAAATTACTAAAAGTCGTGGAACTAACGTTAGCCTGCGGTCTGCGGACCGCTGGGAGCTCATGAGTATGTCTCGGGTATAATGGGGTTGGCACTGATCAGTGCTTCAGCATACCAGAGGGTTTTTAATGGCAAAAAAATATATAATTTTTGTCTATTACAGCATCATCTACATCATCCAAATCAACTCACCTAACTGGAACTGCTCAAGCACGACCTGTAGGTTGGTGAGTGCGGCCTCGGACCTGCTCCTCGCATCCTCAGCCTCGCTCAGTCTGACCTGGACATCATCACGTTGCTTCTCTATCAGCTTGATCTGGTTGCGAAGCGTTTCTACTTCCTGGTTCGCTCGGATGCTGAAAGTATTAACAAATTAGTTAATATATCAAGCGTGTATATAAAAATAAATCGCCAATTATGATGCTAAGCTCAAAACTCGAAAAAGGCTCAACATATTCGACTTATTGTTTTTGTAAAACTGTCTTTTCGGACTCGAGAAAGGTTTATGCAGATAAAATCAAAACGCATGAAAGAAAGAGCAGAGCTACGCGGGTTAGTTAGTAGGGGATAATGTACGAATCTTATCCACGATTTTAAACACCGTTAAAGAGAAAAAGAAATCGTGAGTGTCAAATCCCTTACCTATTACTGGTATACACGGTGCTGGTCTGTTTAGCCTTCTCTTCAACCTGGTGCAGCCGGGTCTGACACTCGGTCAGCTTCTGTTCTGACGCCATCAGCTCCTGCGTGTAGTTCTCCTCAGTCTCCACCAGGTGGCGACGTAAGCGCTCCAACTCGCGCTCCGAGTTTTGCATTTGTTCTGACAACTGATAGAAAAAAAAGATTAGTTAGTTTGACATTAAGGATTTAAAAAATATATATATACATTGGGTACGTTAAATTGAATGCTACTTTCTTAGCTTACTCTTACTTTAAGAGCTTTTGGGTAAGTTTCAGATATCCTTATTCGACATTAGAACAAATTGACGAAAACTAAATGTCAAAATTATGATACAAAATTGTTAAAACCGAAAGAATAGCACTCACCTTTTTGACCAAAAATAAATTAATGAAACCAAGTTGATGACTAGAATTTTGAAAAGGACTTCATATTTTATTTCGAATCTATTATTTGGTAGATTTGGTTCGTTTCAGCGTGTGTTGTTATACTATTAATATCAGAAGTTACTATATAAATACTTGTAAGCAAAAATAAATCTAGAAAATGATCTAATATTTACCTGTGCATTCTGTGCCGTCAACGTTCTAACAACATCCAACTGTATCGCCAAACTTTTGTCTAAATTATCACACCGTTCCTTCAAGCTGGTCGTCGATTCTATCGCAGTGACCAGTTCACCTTGCACCCTATCATATGCCGTCGCTTTATCATTCAAAGACATTATAATATCATCTTTTTCCTTCAAAGTAATTCTTAATCGTTCACAACAAGAACAATTCTCTTTAGAACCTTGTAATAGCTGATCTCTTTCTTCTACAACCTTCTTAAATTCATTCGTGTGCTCCAAAATCACGTGGTTTAATCTCTGTATTTCATTATGATACTGTATACTCTCATTATGCTTCAAATTGATTAGATTAATAAGTTCTGTCTTTTCGTTAGTTACCGCTTCCATCATTGTTTTAAACTCAGCACTTGTTTTTTCATATTGATGTATCAGTTCAGCTTTTTCACTAGTCATTGTATCTTTTTCTGAGTTTAATCTGGCTATCATATATTCATATTGAGCATGTTTCTCTTTCAATTCTTCAATAGTATGTTTGTACTCTGATAACTCTTGTACCAATTTAGCGTAATCATCGTTTTGATGCGTTACGTTTTCTATATTTTTAATTTTATCAGTCAATTCAACGATCGACTGACTTAGTTCTTTTATTTCTTTGTCTTTATTTTCAACAGTTGTTTTATGTTGAACACATAGTTTATCAGATTCATCTAAACGGTTAGTTAGAGCTGAAATCTCTGCGTTTTTCGCTTCAATTTCATCGTTTAGTACTAGAATGGCTTTAGTCGCCTCTTCCTTGTCTAGTTGTAGTTTATTCAACTCATCTTGACTGTGATTAGACAGTGAAGTGCTATCGCTAACCTTTATATTAGCTTCTTCTAACGCTGTTTTAAGCCGTTCAAGCTCAGCATTTTTAATCACAATACTGTTTTCTAAATCCGTAACCGTTTGGTTCAAGTTGGCTAGTGTTATGTTATTCTGTTGTAATGTAGAGTTAAGGCCATCGATTAACGTGTCTTTTTCATTAAGATCTGATACTAATTTATCAAATTCTTCTTCTAAATGTACGATTTTAGAATCTGTTGAAGCCAATTCGTTTTCTAACTGCATTTTTCTTTCAGTAATATTATGATTTTCGTTTTTCAATGCATCTATCTTGTTACGAAGGATATCTTGTTGGATTATTTTAGCAGTTAGTTCTTCAATAGTTTGTTGTTGTGATCGAATTACTTCTTCAGCTTTTGATTTTTCTTTGAGCGCATTATTCTCTGCTGTTTTAGACTGTTGTTGTAGGCTTAGAATCTTTGACTTCATTTCTTCTTCTGAGCTTGAATTAGACGTTTGATGATCCGTCTTTTCGACTGGTACAGTGTGATCTGTGCTAGACTTAACAGCAGTTGTACTAGTACTGCCAGATTCTTGTTTTACTATTGTAGCTTGTTCAAAATCTAAATCATCGAGTTCATCTTTCTTCGTACTCACCACATCTTCTGTCCCATAATCATGAATCTTTTCATCTAACGACAATTTAAGGCTTTCAAGTTCTTTCTCTACGTTTGCCTTACTTTCTAGCGCAGCCTTAAGGTCAATTATTTGCTTCGTAAGTTGTATTTTATCATTTTCTAGAACATGAATGTCTATAGACAGTTGCTCACTTTTAGCATTAGCGGAGACTAAGCGTTTATTTAATGTATCTATTTCCTCAACTGCTTTCTTGAGCTGTTCGCACTCGGTACTCTTGGCACAGTTTTCTAGTTCAATAAGCTCTTTTGTCTGATTCTTACACATTTCAAACTCACTTAACATAGTTGTATATTTGTGTCGCAGATCACTTAGACTGTCTTTTAACGCTACCTTTTCGAGTCTTACTTCTTTCAACTCTTTTTCTATCCTTGCGATTTCTGATTCAAAGTTCTTATTCAATTTATTACAATCAGCTAATTCAGTTTCTAACTTTGCTAGGTTATCCTCATGCGTTTCTATGATTGGTTCCAATTTGGACGTGTTCTTTAAGGCCGCAATTTCTGATATAAGGAAATCATTATTCTTCTTCATTTCGCTCAGTTCTCTCTCTAAATGTTGAATATCAGTCGTTAGAAAATCATTCTCAGTAGTCAGGTCATCAATTTGCGTTTGTAAATGATTAGAATTCAGATTTTTCTCAGATAATTTATGTTCTAGGCCATCTAGCTCCTTTTTGAACGAATGTACAGTTTTGAAAACGCTTTCTAGTTTGAAAAGGACAATGTTGTCGCCAGCTGAAGGTATTTCACCAACGTAATCTATTGGAAGTTCAAAGTTAACGTACTTGTTATACAATTTCATTACAGTTTCAGGTTTTATGGACTTATTATCACCGTTTTCTAAGGTTTCTTTCTGCGATAATTTATGTTTTAGATCGTTAATTTCACGTCTGAGTGAATCGATCACACTTTTAGCGTTGTCATCGATGTTGATTTCGTCTAGATGTACCTGGTTTGAGTTCCGCCTTTCCTTGAGACTGTTGATTTCGTTCAACAGTTCTTCATATGTATGGCGAGGGACCATATCAGAGGTTTCCGACTGTTTTGTCTCCACTTCGATATCATGCTCCAATTTCGTCACTTGTTCCTGTAATTTAAACACTTCTTCGTGTAGTTCCTGGTTTTCCTCCTGAAATTTCTCAGCGTTTTCCCTCAACAACCCATGTATCCTTTCCAAAGTCTGATACTTATGTAACAAAGTATCATAATCAGATTTAGACGCTTTCAAAATTTCGATCTCCGAATCTCTTTCGCCAATTTTCTCCATCAAACTTTTAATTTCATTAGAATACTCATCATTTGAATTTTTGAGGTCTTCGTGCTCCTGTTTTAATACTTCGAAATTTGTTTGTAGATCTTTCTTTAAGGTGAGAAGTCGTTCCATGGCCTGTTGGTGTTGGCTGTCCAAATCTTCTAGATTTGAGGTTAAGTTCTTATTTTCCTCTCTAAGCCTGTACAGTTCTTCATCAGGTCTCAAGTCAACGGTCTCTCTTTCCTTCAAGGCGGATAATTCATCTTGTAACGCTCGTATTTGTATTTTATACTGATTTTCGTTGTCAAATTGTTTCGACGCCTGGGGCGAAGGGTCCCAGTACCAATTGGCTTCTTCTTCTTTGACGCCATTTTTTCTGGAGAGCCTCTGTAAAGAAGGAAATTTAATTTTAGAACATGACAGTGCTAAATTGGTATTAGTTTGATAATAATACTTGGGTGTTGTATCGTCGCGGGACCAATTGTACATATATGTACGTCTGTTTAAACACACGATACGTTATCAGGCAGTTTTTATGGCTCAGCGGCTGAGTCACTATGTGTGTACAACCGAGTACCGACGTACACTCGGCTCATGTTAGCCTAGTATTTTTATTTAGTTATTACTTTAAGACTGAGTATGTATTTTTACGTTTCAGTTTACATTGTTAATCGTACTATTTACTACTCACGATTTACTTGCACGTTAACATTGATTACTAAAAAGTTAATGAATTTTTTACTTATATAATTTAGACGGAACCTACTTATTATATACATACGCCAATATATAGATATTAGTTCAATTGTAAAGTGGGAAAGTTCCGTGAGTTTTCATACTATTGTACGACCTCCATTATGGCCGTACTATATTTTGATTGTTCTGCAAGATATTTCGAGCAAATAGGTACACATTTGTCTTCTATTCTCAAAGTACATGTGTTTGTCAAATTATTTACACCGAGAGCCTCCTATTCGTCAGTTCCACACAATGATTATAACTCGTGTTCGAATGAAACTATCGCGCAATACCTAGCTACCACAGACTTTCTTACCTCCAGTTTCTGAGGTACATTTAGCGGTAGTGTATCTATTCAATAGCGTTTAAACTCATATATCGGAGGTACATTTGGCTGAAGTTTATCTATTCAAAAGCGTTTAAACTCATATAAAAGAGTACATATTGAATAGATAAACTACCGCTAAATGTATCAAAAACCGGATGTTAGTCACACAAAGACCGAGCATGGATTTTCAAGAGAAATGTTTTAAATACGTGACATTAGTGCTTAGTCCTTATGTGACAAACGGGCGTGATGTTAAACAAATAACGAGCGACTATCGCCCCCATTTAGTAAGTGGTGCGTGAAAGTCAAGATAAGAACAAGTCGGACTACAAATGTCGCCGGAAGACATTTTTAAGTGTCAATGGTAAAGTAAAATAAGTATAATGTGCACCAGAGTTTGGTATATTGAAAGTTTTATATACAGAAATTTTTACTGCCTCCGTGGCGCAATGTGGTCGCCACGCTAATACTATTGCGTCGGGAGGTCGTGGCTTCGATTCCCACACGAAGCAATTATTTGTGCGATCCACAAATAATTGTTTCGAGTTTGGTTGTGCTTTGTGTCCGTTGTTTGTATGTTTGTTAAAGTCCCCGCGACACAAGAGCAATTCTTAATGGGAGTCGTCTTTTATTAAAGTAAAGTAAAGTAGTACATAAAAATAAATAAAAATAATATTTTTGGACAACTCGCAAACGGTCTACTATTTGTGTCTTTTTCGAGTGGCTAATTGTCAACCTAGTGGCAAATTCGCTTGAACCCAAATGCAGCATTTCCAAATGCGTGTCCTAAGTAATCTTACTAATATTATAAATGCGAAAGTTTGTGAGAATGTATGTGTGTATGGATGTTTGTTACTCTTTCACGCAAATACTACTGAACCGATTACGATGAAATTTATATAGGTGGTTGAAGACCCAGAATAATTGCGTAATAAATAAAGGATCGCGATTTACACGGGATGGGTTTCCACGCGGACGAAGTTACGGGCGGCCCCTAGTCTAGTATATAAATAACTACCTTTAAATAAAGTACTTATTCGGTACTTTAAAGTCTCTGTTAAACAAGAGGTACGTTGCGACACATAGCTTTATTAGGCACGCCATGGCATTCCTTGATAACGACTGATAACACTATCTTAATCCCTTGCACCGGGGCATGACGTCGCCTTATTACAAACTCTATAATTGTTAGATGAACTCACTAAAATGTTGGACCGAAACACGTAAACTTTGCGTTCTTAGATAGTTTATTTTGTATACAACAAGCGTATGCTTGTGTCATCGTTAAAAAGGACGTTCTACGGAGTATTAAACTCGTTGAAACATTTTTTTTGTAAAATGAGAAACTTCACGCGAGCAAAGCTGTGGGCGGAAAACTAGTTAGATCAGAATGATAGTTGACAAAAATTACGTTTTTTTTTTTCAAAAGTGAACCTATATGGGTCTGAAATATAAAATTTTGTTTCAAAGGCCTCAGCCATTAGTATTTCACCCTACACTTGCAGCCTAAAGGCTGTATATTTCCTGATAGTCGCAGGTTCAGTGTCCGGTTAGTCACAATGGCACATAAACCGTTTACGACGTTACTAAAGCCCTGATATCGATGCGGAAACGAGTTGCAACGAGAAAACTTCACATACTTGTTATTGAGTGCACTTGAGCATTTGTTTTAAATGTACTTTTCTTTTTATTAAAGACAACTCCCGCACTAAGAATTACTCTTGTGTCGCGGGGACTTTTTACAAACATACAAACAACGGACACAAAGTACAACCAGTAACAATTATTTGTGGATTGAACAAATAGTTGTCCCCTGTGGGAATCGAACCCACGACCTCCGGACGCAATGGTAGCGACGTGGTGACCTAAACACTGCGCCACGGAGGCAGTCAAACGATACTTTTAAAAACGCACACGCAAAAGATGGACAAGGCACAGCCGAAACTATTGATCGTTGGATTTTTTCCCCCAGAGGGGGTGAAATTCCACATAGGCAAGGCGGCAAAACATTGAGAAAAAATCCATATAGAAAGACTAATAAACTCAGACTGCCTCCGTGGCGCAGTGGTTTAGGTCACCACGCCGCTACCATTGCGTCGGGAAGTCGTTTTATCCCCACATGGAACAACTATTTGTGCGATCCACAAATAACTGTTTCGGATCTGGTTGTATATGGGTGCGTCCACATCTGGCGAATGTGCCGCGAATGTGCAGCTCGCGAGCCGTTTGCGAGCTGCGCGCGTACAATTTTGTTCGAGCGCCGCTCCTGCGCCGCCCGCGCGCAGTTCACGCGCAACCTAAGCGCCGTACGCGATCAGCGCGCGGGCGGCGCGCTAGCGGCTCGCGTCTTCCTTCCACCCGCGTCTCAATCCCCGCACCCCTAACTTACCCGCCAACGCCGTTGTCTCTTTTTTTTCCTTTTTATCAGTAATATAATAGCTAATGATGCAGCAATTATATTAAAAGCACTAGTGTCGTCCGACATCTTCGAAAGTACTGAGCCAGTAAATGGAACTGTAAGCGCGAGGATTGAGTACGCGCAGATCGCGCGCCGCGCGCACGCCTTTATACGAGCCTTGTATGAGTTGCGCTAAAGAGGCGCACCAAACTATTGCCGTGACTGCACGCGCGCAGCTCGCCGGCAGCTCGCAAACGGCTTGCGAGCTGCACATTCGCGGCACGTTCGCCAGATGTGGACGCACCCTATTGTGTTCGTTATTTGTATGTTTGTAAAAGTCCGACACAAGAGCAATTCTTAGTGCGGGAGTTGTCTTTAAAAAAAGATAAATCATCGAAATTCTTCTCTCCAACAAAATGTTCTTCTCAAAATATAATTGTACATCAAAAACGTAAATTTTTCAAACAATTTTAAAGATTTCACATGACTTGCTTCTCGTTAGATCCTTGACCCCAATCCCTCCCCCCTCCCTGGTGGGAGGTGACGTAAGAAGGCATTGTCAACTAAATCTCAACGGCCGGTGCATTCAACTGTCTAACGCGACTGATTTACGCTGATTTATAACTTAAATGAAGGTTTATGAAGAAAATGTAAAAAGACACTACATCTGTATTAAAAAAAAGGCTAAATATTGAGTCTTTACTAGTAACACGAAATAACCTAACTTATGTCAAATTACTTAATTTTACTATTAAATGAAGTCGACACATCGTAGTTGCCGATTCACCTGCTGACGACTTGATATCAGCAAATCTTAACTTCGAAGGAATCATATCGGCCACTAGTTGATTATAAACAAAGTCACTGCAAGGCGAAGATTTTGGTGCATAGACTCCGTTAGACTTACCATTTTTTGTAGGATAAAACAAGTTACTACTACTTCAGCAAAAAATGTGAAAAGAAATTAACTGTCGATACAAATATCAGAAAGGTACATCAAAACTTAACTGGCCGACTTTAGAGAGAGATGACTTTCTCAACTCATTACAATATGAACAGTTATTATTAAAATGAAGACGTAATGAGAATCATAACACACCTTTATAATTTCCGTGTGAAAAGGAACACAAGAATAGTATATAATATCTCGCTTTGTTCCAATAGGTATAAGCAGAAATAGAACCTTAAGTACCCTGTTTATTTACTTTATTTTGCTTATAACTAAGAACATTTTTATTTGGAACACAAAATCTGGTTTCAAAGGTGGTCTGAAAATTAATTTTATTCCCTAACCCGAGCGTGGTGGACTCAAGGCCTAACCCCCCTAACACTAACCACTAATAAACTTTGATTGAGTTAAATAAGTTTAATACAGAAAACAAAGTCCCAGAAAAAGGGCGTAACAGCAAAATCATCTTATTAGTTTTATACTATTATTCAATTTTTATATGCAATATTATAATTGTTACCTGTTCTTCATCGCCTTCGAAATAAGAAACAAGGGCGGATTTGTCCAAATGAATCAGTTGCAGCACACCAAACACTACCAGATATTTCCTCATATTTTACACATTTTCATTACTATTATACTTTATATTTTATTTACTAATTAATTGTTAATCTTTTAATTCGACGTGTTAATTAATTCAGGCCATTTTCAGGACTCGATTACGAGCGTAATTTTAGCTATTTAAAGACTTTTCTTACTAATATAACTCTGATTTTTTAATTTCGGATGATTATACTATATACGGATAAAATGTACATAAAACTACAACGAGTGTAGACACGTCGTTTAAAACCCGACTTATAGATTTAACCGATACTTATCCAGATGTATAACCCGCTATCAAACTACGAATGTATTTGTCTGTATGTATACGAAGATCACTACTCTTTGCATTAAACACAGTAGGCTTATCTTCCAGTATATTAATAAAAATTTTAACACAAGTATACTGATTCAACAGTTTTCACATACTAAGAACACTATAATGGAAGCTGAAAATTTCCACGATAAAGTTTTATTTTCAGTCAAATTCAGTAAAGATAAATTTCACACGATTCAGGAAATTGAAATTTGAACTGAAACTCTTTCATAAAACGGCTTTATTTAAAAAAACTCGGCTTCAAATACATTAATTTCTCTACTATTGTATTCCGAATTGAGAATCGCCTCCTTTTGTTGGAGTCGATTAAAAATGGATCTTTGAAATCGTGCTTGTAAATTGCCATCATTTTATTAATACTGACCTAAGAAACTTTAGCAAATTGTATCATTGAAATTATATAAACCACTTATTCCCCTCTTGATTTAGTTACCAAGCAATCACGTTAACAATAAAAACATACAATATTAATACACAGGTTTGATGCCTCGGCCAATATTTGGTCATTTTCCGCTCTGGATAGCCGGCGGTCATTATTTCTACTTTTATCGCAACGCGGTAGTACGCTTTTTGATCACCAATGACGTTTTAAATGGTTTTGTTACGTTTCATAGATTTTCACACTACACTAGTGAATGTAAAACACATCAATTCATCATAAAAATCTGACTTTTAAATGACTTTCCTTATATTTACGTTTTAGCTGCTACTTATTAGAAAATTAACTACTAACTCAAATTAAATTTAAAAAAATGTTTTAATTAACCATAGGTTGTTTATAAAACCTATCATCGTCAATAAAAAAAAACACTGTCACTACAAAAAAGAAGAAAACAAAAAAGTAAAACGTTCGAAATTCAAAAATCCAACATGGTGGCCGTGCTGCAGCAATTTGGACAATGGCGTCAGTGTCGCGGAGTAAACCGCGGCGTACTGCAGCGCTCGCGTGTTTTCAAAACATACGCACTTGGTGTGTTGTGGCTAGACCTAACCTCCGTTAATTAAAACTAGATAGACAATGACGGTTCGTGTTCATTTGTAAACTTTAGCCTGTGAATTTTATGCCGTTGTGCAATTGTCGTATTGTCATAATCGTAAGCCGTAAGACGGACATCTTTGCCTACGTATTTAATTAAAGTCTTATTCTAGGCCGTCGTATTATTTCTATTTAGTTTGATTAGTTCCAGTAGATGCAGTAACCATTGATAACCGACTGTTATAAGCATTCCTCTCCCACACAAGTAGGAAGGTTTTAAACTCAAAGCTCTAAGGGAATTGAAGTTCTAAAGTTCACTAGGCTAACATGGTGAACCCAAGACCCACTCTCTTATTTCAAGAGAATACCATTGACCAGAAGTGAGATGGCGATGGTTTAATTGTCTAAATCTAGAGTTAAATCAGTTCAAGCTGCCCGAAAACCTATAACTTAACAGTTTTGCAGATAAGGTACACCTTTTTAGCCCAGGGCTATATGGATATGGCCCCTCCGAGCTCGAACTGGCGTTATTTAAGTGACTAACACAAATGCCTCGGGTACTACAATAGGTTTCTTCACCGGAAAACCGATAGCAATTAGAAATAGTGACTAATGCTAAACTATTCAAGTGTGTAAGTAAATTGCGAAATAGATGTAGATAATATGTTTTAATTGTACACTTTATCAGCCAATCAGGTAAATTTAGAACCTGTATTGCAAAGATAGATTTTGGCTTAGAAACGGGGCGCTTTACACATGTTCGGGAAGATTGAAAAAAAAAATGGCTGGCCCTGGAATCGACTTTTGGGAAATGAATCTACTAGCTATTAATGTCCATATGGTCGATATTCTGCTACCTGGTAGCCAGTTTCTTACAAGGCGGTCAGTTATAGATTAATTTAAGTGGACCAATGAAACCTGATTTTGAAGGAATTTTAATGTCATCAGAACTACCAAAACATACAAGAAAATAAGCTACCGAATGTTTATTCTTCCATCGCTAAAACGACCACTACCCGTATCAATTCTAAATGTTAAATTATTATCAATATAAAACTACCTACATACATAATGCCTGGAAAACATATAACGCCTTTCATTACGAAAAATCATCTAAAAATGACGAAAAACTACGAACGTGAGTAGTACAAAAAGGTCGGTACTTCACCGGAAACTTGGCTACACTTTGAACTAGAGTGACTAATAGTTGACTAGTCAAGTGTGACTATCTAATGAGTAAGAAATAACTATATAGTGATGTATACGGCTTTATCTATGGGTTTTCCTATTTTAGTACTTTTCGTATGAGTACAGTTGAATTCTGGTGAATTGGAAGAGACACAACTTGTTCAAACATGTTTGGTGGTCATCAAATTTCAGGTCTTTTTAAGTCGAGAAGTTTTGGGACAAATACTGCGTACTTTAAATGGTAAAGAGGTAGCTGTTTATGACAGGATCTAGGCTTAATTAAGCTGGCATTAAATACCCTACATGGATGGAGTGGCTTCTTATGACATACATAGATCTCATCTGTAGACTGATATTCAGTTATGACAGCCTGTTTCTGCATTACAGTAGTTTGTAAGAAATATGTGCACAATACACAGGAACTCTTTATTCTCCATCACTCTCATAATCCAGAAGGTAAAACAAGGTGTTCAGAGGTCAGACACACCTATCCCAAACAGTACTTTTGTATTTTTGTTAACATTATTGCAAGTTGTTTTAAGCAGTATCAGAGACAAAATTATTCACACATATTTCACTTATCTTCAAGTAATCTCGAGAATCTACGTGTACTATTCATAAAGACTACAATTAACTTTGTATTTGTATGTCTGTCTGTATGTATGTATGTACGTGCTATGTCGTAGCGTGACGACATACAAAGTTAAACACTATGTATATTATTGTCATATTATTGACTATGTGACTGTAGTTTATTTATGTTTATGATCAATGACATGATAATTCTGTGGTGTACTTGTAATGAAAAGAAGTGAACTGCTATGAATGATTTTTTCACACGTTAAAATGTTTTTCTTGTAGGCATTATTAGAACGTACTGGAACAATAAATTATAAGGTGAGCAGCTGCTTCTAACTTTTCAAAATTGTTATAAAGTCATCACCTTCCGTTGAAAGAAGCAAATTTCGATTTCCTTAACTCCTCTCCAAAACCAGGACTATATTAAAACTTACTTAATCTTGAATTCAGACTTAGTGGGCAATATCACTTGCTTTTTTGGAACTATTGCCTTATAATATAGCTTCGACGAGGCTACCCTGGCTCTACAAGCACTCCAGAGTAGACCGAGCCAATTTTGTCCAGACAAGTTCAAGTGCGCAAACATTTCTAAGAATTTACTGTCAGTAGCTGTTACCGTAAGTTGACTGTCATATATCTCTCCATCCGATCATCAATAAAACGTCTAACATTATTACCGAAGATAAACAATCATAAACATTTGCACATCGAGTGGAATCAATTTCACATGACCATCGTCCTTCGCCGGCGCAATCATAGGAACCGTCGCGTGCGCAGACGGCCTCTACAATACACAATGCATTTGATAAACAACCTTATTATACACACATTTAAAGCTTAATTTCCTATGACGTGGAATTTAAACTTGCCTTTTAAACCCATCTTTTGAATTACTACCTTATTTATTTGATGTCTAAGTCCAAATTTGTCTGGCTGATTATGATGAATTAGATGTAAGCGATTTTTGTTTTTATTGTGATGATAATAGAGATGTATTTTGTTTGTATGTTTATTTGAATGGTGTTATGTAATAAAGACGTGCATGTAACACATTTTTTACTTAAATCACTTGTAATAGAGGTTATTGTTGGACGGAAATAAACGGGGAAAATCGACGCAGGATTTCATTCAAGATGTTTATACTTTTTACATGAAAATGTGAATGTTTTACTATGAAGGTTGTTTAAAGTATTCTGAATATGATTTCATTGATATTTAGGTGTATTTTTAGAGAGATTACTGCGCCATAGATGAATGGACACGTGTAGATACAGCCTTCATTCAATTCATGTGTCTGGAGTTCTATTTACGGTTTCAATTCAGAAGAAAACATAAAAATGGGGGACATTGTGATAAAAAATTATTACATTGGTTTGGGGGATAAATTATAGCATAGACCAGAAGAAAAATGGGGACGGACACGGGACTATGGAACCCAGGCAACCAAAAGACCATTTTTTAAACCCCCATTAGGTGTCTCTTTTTAGGAAAGGTTCGTATTGTTTCATATGTAATAACAAATAAGACACAGAAAAATTTACCTCAATTTTGAAAAATACAAATTTCACGTCTAACATCAACAGCTACACCAATGTCAACTTTAAAAACATGTAGTTAAGGTCTCAAATCATTTACAGTTGTTTAATATATGTGACTACCAATGTCAGTTGCTGGCTGAGCGAGTCGAAGGCTATGAGAACTGCTATTATGAAGCATTCATGTCTGAGAACAGAACAACCTTCAGTACAAGCTGAATATCTGCTTGTTTTATATGAAATATTACTAACACTGATGTCCTTTGCTTTCGTGATTAGGGTGATTTAAGAACGTCTGCTGATTACCGGAAAATTATCCAACAACTAGTTTTGGGGTAACAACATTTTATTTTAATTTTTATTGAATAAATTATGCTGTGTCAAAAATTTTAAAATTAGTTAAGGAAATGGAATGTTAAGTCTTTGCTAAAGCTTATTCCACTGAGAATAAAAATAAATTGAAGTAAATTTTGATACCGAGAAGTTCTTTCAACAGTCAAAGAGGTGCAAAATTTACCATCTGACAGAAAAAAAAATCAGAAAACCGAAATAATAAGCAAAAAACTAAAAAAAAAACTTAAAATTTGGAAACAAAAAAGTATAATTAAACATCTATTTATCAGTATCTGTAGAGATTTTCTCGAACGTTTAAACACCAGTAAAATATGCTACAAAAATATCACCCATTCAAAGTTGTCCATGCAAATCTCATAGGAGCGTAAATACGTAACCTTGTACACTCATTAACATAAGACCAGTAATAATTATTATAAAGCTTTACATAAAAACTACCGTTTATATACTTTGAATAGCTGTAGTAAGAAATACTTTGAAGAATACTTAAGTTGGTAAATGTGCCCGGAAATGGCAAATTTTTGCTTTGAATTGCTTTCATAACGTTAGTAATAGATACGTCTGCTAGAGATTTATTAGGTACATTGTTTTGTTTATCTTATAGGCAAAAATAAAAATATCTTGATCTATAGTATAAATTGTTGCCTAGTTAGAAATTTTGTTGATATCAAAATGGGCCGTTCATAAAAGCCACAGTAAAGTTTAACATGTCTTTTGAAACTCAGAGTCACCCCATTTGGATGGACGAGCGCCACCGTAAGCTGCTAAGGTATCTGATCGTTTGCCGACCGACGACATAACATGATCATTCATGTCGCTGGCTACTTCTGCAGTCTTATCTAAGTAAATTTTTGTCAACATAGTCAAATCGTTGCGTTAATTTTTATTTTTTGCGTAAGTAATAGCCATAACACTAAAGTCAAAATGTCAGAAAAAATATCAAAAATATTTTTCTTCAGCAACCAAATTCGCCGCCGCCATACTGCGTGCGCGGGCGCAATGGCGGGAAATCGGCCGGAACTCGGTCATGGCGTCGCGCATCATGCGGGTAGATTCATAGCCTTGGCACTATGCCTCCGCGCTCTATGGTCACACAGCGGCTAACTTTAGCCCGTTACTTGTTTATTTATAAAATTTACTATTTTTAGAAGATGTCTACCTTCCGATTTAGACGTGATTGATTTAGCAAATATAGCGTATTTGGTTGAAAACTTATGGTGTTACTAGTTTAGGTGAATATTACATTGAAAACGTTTATGCAAGACATAATCAAAAATAAAACACCGTCTATCATTTCGTTATAATAATCATTTTCAGTAAAGACAGTATTTCGGGTTTTGGAAGAATAAAGAATTATTTTATGTAAATATTGTATTTGTGGCCAAAGAGGGTTGATGTCTGGCTGGTTGTAGAAACATTAGTCTAACCCTTTTACAACATGGTTTTGAGAAGACACGTACCAGCTCCACGTAACGTAAGATAAGGACAAGAAAAAGAAGATAGATTGTAGGGTGTTAGAGACTCATAGAGATGTTTTCCGGCTCATCAACCCTTTAAAAATACGATATCAAATATCTCGCACACAATAACATACGAGTCGGTTCTAGACTTGCCTATGACACAATGCAACATCCACATGTAAACACTATACAATAAACAAATCAAAACGAAATAGTAAACAAAACCACAAAACGAGTTAACCGCGACACCACAGGACTGACATCACACCGTACTTGTAATTGTCACATCGAACAATATGTTACGACGATTATGTAGAAGTTGATGAAATGTTACGGTGTGACACGCACCGCGCGGTAGTATTGATATTATGATGATGTATATACTTAAATGTGCTAGGAAATAATGTAGCTTTTTATTATTGAAGGGCTTTTTTAAAACATACGAACTCCCGGCATGTTTAATGATGCTGTATGGTCATGGAATGGGCGAAGGTCGCAAGAAATGCCCCCAACTTATTGGTCATGTGGTTTATGCTGCATTGGATAGATGGGAGAGGCCAGATAGAGGGTAAAAGCGAGCTGGTTTTGCCGATTGTTGAATTGTAGTATTGTATAGTAAATATATCTTTGCCTTTTAGATAGATACATAAGCCTCAACTTTACGACTATCTGGCATTACTTTTAGTCCTAATAAAGGCTTTATACGGTGTTTATCAGTTTCCCAATGTTTCCCTCTACTATAGGTATCCAAAGGGACTGTCAAAGTGTCTACTGATAAAAACTGTGACTAATTTTCCTCAAAGGAAAACGGACAAACAAAAAAAATACTAGAAATATATCATAACAATCTATGCACATATTTATTTATAATAGTATCCATAATAATATTCAATACAATTTCGTGTGAGCGCGTTGTGCGCGTGTGCGCATAATTTTAGCGAATAATAGTCAATAAAGCTGACTGGTCGCATCGGGCACAAGGTTTTGTGTAACATAGTGTACGTTGCGTGTGTTGTGTTTGTTTGTATGTTTGTTATATGCACCAGGTGGAATGAATTTGATAGAGAGACACGAGATATAGGCAGTCCAAAGCGTATTGTTTAGGTATTAATGATAACTTATGACAGTTAAAATTGCTTTAACACAAACGTCACTTACACGAAAAAAAACACTCTTTAGGTTCTGCGAAGACCAATAGTATTATGGTTCTAACTATTCTACAAAAATATGCACTGTTACTATTCTAAATAACTTTCAAAGTAGGTTAAGATTATAAAATAAGTTAAAGAAGACCGATATCGATTAACCACGTTGCTCCTGACGTGATATTAATAACGGAATTAATCACTTATCAGTTAACTTACGCATATATCATACAAAGTCATGTAATGACTAATTTCTAACGAAATAGGGAAAACTTCTATAAAAAATTGACTCATTGAAGATACGTCGATATGATATAACAAAATAAATCCCATTCAAGATTAACACGCCTGAAGCCCTCTACAAAACATATCTATAAGTAAACTAAGGCGCCCTAAGAGCTAGTTGCGCTCACCGTTTGGTAAACGATCTGTGGGTTAAGCAAACCTTGGCGCGGTCATTCCATAGATGGGTGACCGCATAGTGGTATTTGAACTGGGCGTCTCCGTACTTCGGAGGGCATGTTAAAAGTCGGTCCCGGTTGTTGTCTTTTAAGATAACAGTCGTTAAGCCACGTCAAAGGCCTTCGGGCGGCTTGAACAACTTTGACACTAGGTTGGCCACTAACCATACGATGAATGAGTGAGTGATGATTAAAATTAACCCAGGATTATAACGCCTAGTCGAAACTAAACTTAAACCCAAGTTTATCTCAACACATAGTCCCGCAACACTCAACATTACTTACCTCTATACTACAAACCATTTAACCGTACAAATGTTCAGACAAAAAACAAATCATTACACAATTGAGGGTCTGACACAGAAAAAGTCACGTTTGAGTAAAGTTAACTGTTTCGCAACGAAGCCAAAGGGACGTTGCGACAAAATGCCATTGTTTCCGAACGATATACAACACGTCACTAACGTCAACTTGTATTGTACTGGCGACTAGTCAAGTGTTACGTTAAAGAATTTTACTTTTGAAATAGTTCGAAAGCGCAAATGATAGATTAGATTTTTGAGGTAGTCTATCTTACCCGTTCGAATAGCACCTGCCAAATACATATTATATTGATGTGTGCAATGTGGACTAGGCTAGGTGCTATTTAAACGGGTGCTCTACATAGACAACCTCAGATTTTTGTCTTATTTAAATTAGTAGGAAGTTAGTAACATCATTGCTTATATCTTTGAAAGATTGCAACTTTGTCAATCTTTCACAGGTGATTTTACCTCGATTTATAGTTTCTTTTAATTGGTAATGCATAGTTATAGTTGCCCAGAGTAGGATTAATGAAAGTTTAATAAAAAAAGATACAATTAAGTTTACCAGATGATCTACTAATCATAATTCGTTTTGAAGACAATATGTCATGAAGCTGCAATTCAAAGGGTTATTCTGGCAAGGTGAAACTGTTTTTTGGTCTCTGTCTACTTCTATGGGAAAAAGGTGTGATATTATGTATGTATGAAACTGTTAATTGAAACCCATTCTATGATCACCAATAGCATCTTGCATCTATAAACGAACTAAGGCAGTTTTGTTGATACCTAAACAGAGAGACGTATATTTTTGTTTTATCGTCATCCAGAATAATATTCAGTTGGACCCTAGTGACATAGTCCTATGGTAGAAGAGCCACTCGTTAACCCGTATTGACAGTGGCGACCTCAGCATCTTGTGTTACAGAATGCCGGTGACCTGGTGACGAGGAAACCGCCGCGACCGCACCGTCGCCGCGTTTAACAGTCGCTTACAAACCACACAAATGTTTTCAACTTAGTACAAAATTATTTTGAGGCGTTTTGTCCTTGGTAAAATATTTTTGACACGATACATCGTCAAAGTTCTTAATGAGATTTCAGAGTTCGTTCTTATTGATAGCCTTAAATCGTCAGTTAGGTATAGATTTAACCGAAATTTGCTGCAACCTCACAGTGAAAGAATGTCTAGTATTGTTCAGGGCCAGTACATTGTTAGAATTTAATAATTACGTGGTAAAAAAAACGACAAAACAGTTTAAAAAAATGCTATCTATAGTTCGTCCAGCCTGTCGTATAATTAGAATCAAATATGCACGTCAGAAATTCAGAATATTGCTTCAAAAACTGCACAAATTCCGACCATTTTCATAGTAGACGACGAGAGGTGAAGTCTTGAGTAAGATCATAATCATTGTCAAAGCCCGCTATAACCATTAACATAATAATCAACCTTCCGTTGCTGAGTGACTGACTGATGGACAACGCACAGCCGAAACTACTGAACGTAGAAACTTCAATTGATGAGGATTTCTTAGAAAGTGTAGAGGAGACAAAGAGAGGATTTTTTGAAAATTCCCCCCGTAGGAGATGAAATTACATATGGGCGGAAACTAGTTAAATATATACCTCAAAATCAAAATGCACACCTACCTATCCCAACACGAAAAGCCTTACAGTCGGATGTTCTAGTAAATAAAGGTAAGTGCACATCAGACAAGGCCGCTTCGCTGTTTACACGTACAATTATGAACAACTCCATTCAAACGTACTGTGTGAATTTGATGACGATTTCATTGTTACATCACGCTTCGGTAGCAAAGGGAGTAGGTACATGTGACACATTTATTAACCCCCGGTTTCTGTGTACATTTAGCGGTAGTTTATCTATTCAATAGCGTTTTTTTTTATAAGTTTTAACGCTATTGAATCGATAAACTACCGCTAAATGTACACAGAAACCGGGGGTATCTGAGACTTTATTTCAAGTACTGACTGAGTAATTGACGAATTTATTTAATAGAATTATGGAGACGCAGTAGTTCAGGGGTTATTCATCGCATAGAAATAAGGGTAATGGGTTCGAGTCCCACCTATTGTAATATCAAATTAAACTACATATAATCTTTGAACTTGGTTTACCACGTCAATGGTATCGCTAGTAAAGTCATTTCAGTTTAATCCATCGCTCATTTCAATTATAAGATGGGAAGCCTAAAATAGAGGTATTTTTCCATTGGAAGCCCAAAGGTCCGTCAACATCGCAGTATTATCAAGTTAAAATCAATACGAACGAGCTATATAATTTGAACATTAAACCAATACAGCCCTCCATACAGAATCGATCGTTCAACCTGCGCGAGCGCAAGTGTAAACAATACGCGTTGCCTAGCAACTGGCGGCAACATGGCGCCCGGACTTATGAGCGAGCGAGACCGACATACATTGATACCTGCAGTGCGAGTGAGACGGCAACAGTTTGTTGAACGATAAAGCCTGCGAGCTCATAGTTCACGGTAGATTTGACGAGTAGTTTTATTAGGGAAATTATTACTTCCCTGTTATATGGAATTGTTATACGAACTATGGGTCCGTTTTCTTCCTGGCTTGTAGTCGTAAAAATATAATAAAACTTGTTTTTATTTATGCTTGTCCCATGAAGTGCAATTTTTCAGGCTTCCGGAAACTACTGAATCTAAGAGTCATTTGATTTATTATACTTTACCAATTTCTATCTCTATTGGACTCATTATTCGCACACAACTAAGTACCCAAGCCTCCGCTACCGAACAAATTATCCTGCAATGTCTCTGCGAGTATCAAGCAACAACTAAGCTTCAAATTAATAAAAGATATTGAAATGGTTTAAGTAAAAACACGTACTTTTTTGGATAAAACTTATCTAACTTAAGTTTCGAACTGATCTTAAATATCGAAGCTTCATATAATAAGTACTCTAGAGTAATTACTTCAATCACAAGTATTAAAATCTTTAACAAGATCCTCAAAAAAAGCTCTAATGACAAACAACCTGTCACAACTAATAAATATAATCGGCTTACTTCAAAGCCTCATCAATGTTTTTGTAAATTAACAAGTCAACGACCGAAGAGGGAGTGAGACAAAAAATAAAGGGCCTCGGGCCACACGCAGCCTTCCAAGATATTCGTTAAACAAACATCCAGTTGGCAAAACCTTTGTCATCGCACGTTTGATGGCGACAGACATGATCCTCGAGTGAGTTTCAAACTTCAGCCATATCTATGGTTTTCAATATACCTATCGATTACTTACTAAAGATAAATCATGATCTATTTTTGATCGTTACTTTGCTGTCTATACCCATTTTTTTTTATTAACTCAATAATGCCACTGCTGGGCAAGGGTCTCCTCCCGTAAATCTTACTGCAATCTGTTAATAATAGAGCATTCTGACATCATAATCTAAGTTAGCAACCTATCTGTAATCTTTGATAGACCATTGGTAATGGCTGTCTATCCCAGATATAGAATAACTGCTCGAGAGCTACTGCTAGATATGACAGTGTGTTGGTGTTACAAGTACACAGTGTGTCCATTTTGTAGGCAACCCTTGAAATTGGTACTCCAGTATCGAAATAGTAAAATACGAGTAAGCCTCCATCGGGACAACAATAGTCATTGAACTAATGGGAGCATTCAAGGATTCTTTGTCTTTAGTACTTTCTCAGCATATGAAGGAATAAAAGCTCGCCAATCAAGGCATGTGCTGTACAGTATTTGAACGTGTAGCAACAATGAAACTGTATGCCTATGGTAGGTTGATAAGTGAACAATTTCACAATAATCTATCTACGTTACGGAAATAGTAAATCATGTAATAATCTTATGTAATAAAAACTAAAGATAAGCTTATCCAACGTGTTCCCTTAATTGCTGAACATTGACGATCATAATCTGAAGAATTTAGGTACGTACTTCCGACAGCCGTAGCAAGTGAAATACTTGAACTCCTTTAAGATTATAAAATCTTTCAGGTGCTTAAAATGAAAGCCAAATAAATCAAGACTATTTTCCCTTTAATTTTATCGATAAAGGAGTATCACATTTCATGAGGTAGATATTTTTAGTATTATTTCAAAATATTATTAAACTTTAATTTAAGGAATTCCAATTTTAAAATTAAATAAATTTTCCCTGAGATGATCAAGTACAATACAGTATTTGAGATAGTCAAATAAGTATCAAAGTTATTCAAGCCGCAAAAAACAATCGTAATAACTTCTTATATATTTAGGCAGCCATTTTACAACCCGACCTACCTGTGGCATGTACAACAAAAATATTGACACACCAGGTAAATTTCGCACTTGACCCAAAATTGACAGTAAACCGCGAAACTACGACCTACCGCAAGCGTTTGAAAAAAGAACACAGATTAAAAAAGAGTACCATAGACAAAAGGTGAGGTTACATCATTCAGCCAGCACACAACATTCGTCTATGGTTGCGACACTAAGAAGTCGGTATAGCTAATTTGAATTTATTTAAATTACAATGAGATGGTTCGTATTTACTTGGTAATGTACGTTTATTGTTAGCGTGAGGTTAACAGGGGTTACGTTACAAAATGACGGTAGCGACTGGAGACTCTTTGACAATTATTATCTGTGGCAGTGAAAGCGGACACGTCGCTTTTTTGTTACATATTATGTATTACCGATTTCTTTTTTTTTAGAAAATTTTCGGAATATTTTACAAGAAATACGCAAACGTAATTATAATCCTTAACTTTAATAATAACACATAACAATTTAAGTTAGACATGAGAATTCAAACAAGTTAAACTTAAAAGAAAATACTAAATTCAGTATTAAAACTCTGTCTTTTTACTGTATTTGATCAAGACAGTAAAAAAGTTAAATATAAAATCCTTTCTGCACACGTCAAATATTGACAAAACTTATTGATCCGACTTTCACGTATCACGTGTCATTCTCGGGAACGGCCATATTGTTCCCGAGTACGACGTTGAAAATAAGAAAAATGTTAAACGGATTCACATGAGGTCGAGAGCTAACTGTACTTACGCGCTCACACAAAAGGGGTCAGACAGAGAGAAATATTACACAGTCTTTGTGAATGAAAAGACGGAATTTCTTAAGAAAGCCTTGACAACCCTAGCTATTGTCATTTGAAATATACTCTTCGACATTTCTAACGTCACTTATATTAATAACTAACTCTTATTTAGAACTATTTCTTTACTTTACTTGTAATAATAGAATAACCTAACGTTTCCGCATTGGGCACGGAATTTTCAGCTAAAATCTATACTTAATATTATAAAGCTGAAGAGTTTGTTTGTTTGTTTGTTTGTTTGTTTGAACGCGCTAATCTCAGGAACTACTGGTCCGATTTGAAAAATTCTTTCAGTGTTAGATAACCCATTTATCGAGGAAGGTTATAGGCTATATTTCATCACGCTACGACCAATAGGATCAGAGTAGCAACGAGAAATGTTACAAAAATTATTCTCTCTTATGTTACGCAAGCGAAGTTGCGCGGGTCAGCTAGTTGGCTATATAAGTCATCTCGTGGCGCTACAGAACCAATCTGTTTAGGTGTAGTAGTCGCCATGGCCGAAATCGGTCTAAGAGAACATCATCACAATAACCTAACTTTCTAATCCAGCGTAACAAAACTAACTAAAAAAACCCACTTCATTGAAAATTCTAAACACAAAATGTACCATATATCCGTTTTATAAAAACCTCCATAGTTACTCTGCAAATACTGGCTGTTCGGCAATTAAAAGACAAACGTTGTACACTTGACAGGTGTTTAGGCGCGAAGCCCGCATTCTCTTTTTAAAAAATGTATCGTGTACGTCTCATTCTAGTCACGTTCTATAAGCAACACATCACCAATATAACATGATCCTTGAAACATATGAACTAATAGTATATGAGAGGTCATCTTCAACTGGTTTTCATCCACCAGTTTAAATTGAGCTCTAGTACTTTGCTCGGTGTAAGTAAGTGACAGTTCAAGTAAAGCTGGTTGTCAATAGCACGAGTTTAAATTGTAAAGACGTGGACAGAATTGAGGCATGTTTTAAATAGCCGACGATTAGGCGCATGATACACTGTATGGTGGCTATTGACTCACACTTTTAACTTATTTATTTTATTTACTGTCTTTCACCACGGCTTAGCTGTATGGAATTTGGGGGAGAGGAATTGAATGGACGCATCATTTTTTCTAAGAAATAGCCTCAAAGAAGCCTTAATAAGATTTTCCTAAGAGTAACTCCGCAAGTTGTGATTCAATGGCCTAAGTTGAAGATATCGTGAAATAGTAAGGAAAGTTTTTGCAATAACCATGTATCTATTCAATACAGTAGCAATCAGACAGATCATTTAAGTTGATCTCTTTGCCTTATAGGGCTGAAAAAAGCACATTTAAAAATATAAAACAAAAAAATATAAACACTGACATAAAAGCTGTCAAATTCAAATATCGAACGATCAAATGATCTCATTGAAAAAACACTGGCAACTTAAAAAAGTCCCTTTTACCAGGTGTTGCCAAGTTTGAATATTAGTTACTATATACCCGTATGCACATGGTTAGGATGCGGGCATGACGTACACTCGTTAAGATGTATGATTACAAGTGAATTACCTGTTTGAGGAAAACATCTAGTTAGAATAGCTACTGGTTTTAGTCATAACTAGGTAATTTCAATTATTTCTATGATGTTATGTCAAGGTTATAGAAAAGTGGTTTGAAATTGACTTTTCATACATTGAAATGCTCTGGTCGAGTGCACTATGATCACCCATCCAAGGATTAACAGTGACAAGGCTTGCTTAACTGAGTAATAATTTACCGACCGATTTTTGAAACTGGCTACTTATTCTTTTACAGCATCGAGTTTTATTAAAACTAACTAAGTACGGCAATTGTTTACAGTGACCAAGTGTGTACACAATACACAGGTACACTCTCTATTCCATCACTCTCATAGCCAGACAATATACCGATACGACTAGCTAAAGTAAAAACTAATGATTTAACGTCATTTTCAAAACACCTAACCAAACTTCCATAATACAGATTGCAACATTTTTTTTTTCCCCAACCGAGGTTTCAAACCCAAGACTTTTAGTCGCTATCACAACCACTGTGCTACAGACATGGTAAAACAATGATAACCAATCAGTAAGAAGTAATAAAAAGCTCAAGATCTTATCTTCAATCGTAATTGTAACAGAATACGGGTAGTAAACGTTTTACGTTAATTAAATGGCCCATGAAACTTACGGTTGTATATTGGCAAAGTTAAGTAAGGTAGGTGTGTTTTTAGAAATGGATTGGTGACCATTTTATATTACTTCCACGTCCTATAGTCAACTACTTGGATTTTTCTGCTTTTTTCACCGAATCAGGGGTTTTTCTTATTTTCAGGAAAAGTTTTATGCATAAGAAAATTGGTTACAATAATGTTGATAACTGTAAAACAATGCGTTCGGGCTGCCATTTAACGAAAATCCATATCTGCTGACTTAGTCAGTAAAAAAAAAATAATTATAAATAAGCAGTTGATTATAAAAAAGATAAATTGTTCGTTCTTTAGCTTGTACTAGACGCATCCATTCACATTTTGATAGTCATTTTAACCAACATATTGTTCTTCTACACAATAATTACATTCGTGCAAGCGAGACGGAAGATATTTTAAAAGGAGCTAGTGAAACAGCCAGACAACAAAGCGGGTATAGGTGCGCGCGCAGACAACTCATAACAACTGTGTCAACATAGTCCATGCAGAATGGATGCAGTGTGACGTGGTAGGGGTGCCTGCAGTACTTGAACCTAATATAACAATAAATATTAATAATAATAAATATCATTGGACAACTCACACACGGTCATTTGATTCCAAACTAAGCAGAGCTTGTACTATGATGTTCAAATAACTGATAAACATACTTATATACTTCTAAATTAGTATAGATAAATCGATAACCAGTCTTAGACCAAATACTCGTGCTCATCACACAAAGATTTGTCCCGGGTAGGATTCGAACCCACCACACGCGGCGCTACGATTATTGCGTAAGGTGACCAATTTCTTTAAAAATGTTATAAATAAAATATACATAAATAAAATAACGCCTTAACCCATAGGGGAGTCAGAAACCAAAGAACATATATATTCCTTATAAGTCAAATAAATGTAATATACATAGAGGTAGTTAGAGACATTAAGACGCTACTTGCTACGATACATACCTCTTTGATTCATTCATACATCTTGTCATAGATAAATAAATTATGTTCATGTAAAAAATACAACTTCTTGGTAGTCAATAAAAAATATGTGCAGGCTGAAGAACAATGTGTAATTTTAGTGTAAATTAAGTCAAAAGTCGCCAATTTTTCTGTAATGGAAACTCAGCTTACAGTCTCTCATTATAGAACTAAACTTATTTTTAGTTTAAGTAACTACAGTTTATGTACTAGCAAACGTATCGTAACTTAAAATCGTGCGATGAAAATATCTAGTCTTTATAAATAAGCAACCCTAGTAACACACGCAGAGAAACACACATATGGTATTGCTAAACAGATAGTGACGTAGAAAGGATAAATTAAGTACTGTTGCTTAATTTACAACGAATTATCGTTTATATACCCTGTAAAGGTAAATTATTTCTAACACACACGTAAAAAAACACGTTAAAAAAATGTTGTCTGGGAATTGAACCCACTGAGACAAGAGAGGCATTCTAGTCGTGTATCACTTATCCAATCTTATCTCCTAATCCAAAAGAAACCCAATCACTATCCCAGTGATGGGCAAAGGTCTCTTTCTAGAATAAAGGAGGGGTTAGGCTGTGAATCTACTACGCCAGTCAAGTGCAGTTTACAGAGGAAAAAAGATAAAATAGTCGTAAGAATATGACCAAGGATCAGTTAAAGCTATCCGTAGCTTATAACATTGTGCTACTAAAGTCAACACAATGGGTAGACAAAAACCTTCGGTGACAATGGGCAAGGCGTTACCGCTCTTCAATGGTCCGTTACTAGCTTAGGAAATTTTACCACTAAGCTTACTTTCTTATTAAGATAACCAGTTTGGATCCTAAATGCACGAACAAACATAATATCACGCCTTTTTCCCATAGGCAGATAACGCCACTTGGTACAGTCCTTACAAACTTCTCTTACTTTTCATCCATATATTATGTTGTCATACAGGACCGCCGGTTACGAGTACTATGCACCTGACCTCTTTGCAAAAAATCACTGATATGATCGAACATCCAAGATAGCAAGGATCTCCTCAGACTTTGAGTCAACCACAATTGCCAAATAAGGGTTGGGAACTTAGAGTGGTTTCATCACGACGTTTTCCTTCACCGTTTGAGCAAGCGATGATTATTTCTAATACACACATAACTCCTAAAAGTCATTGGTGTGTTGCCTACCTACTTGCAAATGCGACAGCTTGAACACACAAATACATATTTATAAAGGAAATTCAGAGCTATTTCAGTCATCGTTCAGAAAGGCAAAGTTCATCGTCTACACGTGCCGACAACCACACAATAAATCCGAAGATACACATTCACAAGCC
The DNA here is from genome assembly GCF_050436995.1 of Anticarsia gemmatalis. Lineage (NCBI taxonomy): Eukaryota > Metazoa > Arthropoda > Insecta > Lepidoptera > Erebidae > Anticarsia > Anticarsia gemmatalis. The sequence continues at coordinate 743,278 of NC_134770.1, read as the reverse complement.
GGAATACGTGTCAAAAGTCACTGAACACATTACAATAACAAAGCAGTTCGTACAAAAATACATTTATTATACACTGAAAGGTGAAAATTTGGTAAAATTTCAGTCAAAAGTTGGTTTACAAACTTGGTCAATGTATGAACAAACATGAATGATTTGTAATTCCGAACGACTGACGCGGGCATTGTAATCTATACTTTCTGATATGATTTACATATAATACGGGTCGCGAGGTGTTTTTTGACCCTATTATATACAGTTTTATATAAATAAATGGCGTTTAATTAAGTATTATGTATTCATTGTATTTGAATCGCTAATGTATTTATGTGGAGTGACGGTCGTCGCTAGGTGTTGACGCTAACGGAAAATTATGAGAACTCGTATTTGAAATATTATAGGTACCAAGATTAATAGAAATCTTAAACATAAATAAGATTTTATGTTAGGCTTAAGAATACACACGAAAATGTTTGAATGAAATAATTCCAAAGATCTTAGTAGTAACTTAAATAAGCAACCTTATCCATACAAAAGTATAAAAGTAGTAAGTATCATTGAATAGTGAAAGAATTGTTTCTTTAAAACAGTCGAAGAGGAACGAATGGTCTCTAATCCGCACTTGGCCAGCATGATGAACTAGGGCCTAACCCCACACTCCTAACATCCAAACTTTAGCTTTGCATGTTAATATTACATAGGAAAAAACAAGATTTATTTATTTAAGATTTGTATATTTCTGAAAGAAGATCTTTACTCAGCAGTGGAACAAAAACGAGTAATTCAAGTATCAATGAATGAACAGATTCTACAAGTAATCTAGCAAATATTAATATTAGTAATTCTACAATACTGTATAAAATGAAGCACATTCCGTGAACGGATCGGCGTCTTTGTACCGAGTGCTGAGTCAAAGGTGTTACATGTCGCGGTCCGTTCTCACACCTTTTTGCTGATCCTTACAGCTTTTGAGCCCCTGACGTTCAAAGCTCTTTATGAGAAAAGAAGACTGTTGAACTTAAAGTACAATAACAGAAAAGTAGGCTATGTAAAACTTTATTTAAAAGTAAAGAACTAACCAGCAACTATGTGTAAAAGTGAAGAAATACATAGTATCAAGCCTCTTTCCCAAGTAAAGAAATATAGGCATAATTATCTGAATTCTTAAGAAAATAAAAAAAAAATAGGCGAGTACTTCGCTGTCACTTTTGACAGTTCTTTAAAATATATTAATTTGACTTTTTTTAAATAGTGTAACTGGTTTTCAAATGACAAAATAGTATTCATAAGATACTGTATGTGCCTAGTATTATCTAAGGGTATCTCGTCCCTTTTTGCTGATATTTCGCGAATTATTAAAAGTCTTACAAGCCACAATATTTGAAAATTCCTCCAAAATAAAAATTTATGAAATATTTCCACAATTTCACAATTCAAATGTAATATTCGCAACATGTGGATCAGTGTGACAGATAATAAATAGATTACATCGATTCCTTAGAAATGACTAGTATCGCGCTATCGCTAATTGAAGTGTTGAGTACTATATCATAGCACTCACGGTGCATATCTGATAAGACTGACCCAGATTTAACTAATGTATTGTAAAACGTTTCTACAGACAACACCTGTTCTCTTTTATGTTATTTTAAAGAGAAATAAAAGATGTTTAAACATTTTTATGTAAAATATGAAAAGATAGGGGAAAACCTTTACTATAAGGGCTTTTTCAGCAAAGTTTTTTTAGTAACCTAAATATGAAAATATGTCAGGTATATGTTAGACTCGCCCCGAATCCACGGGCGAATCTATTATAAAGGTCTAGATTGCTGGTTCACATTTACCTATCTGAATGAACAGAAACTAGTGTGACCAGCGATTACCAAATAAATAAACTTTTTATGACTAATCACAAAAAAAAACTTTTGAACCAAGGATACTAAAAATTTAAGTCACTTGACTAAAAGGGGGGGAAAATGTGTACGATTGCTTATAAGATTTTTTTTCCAAAAATGGTATTTTCTTTCACATAGAAATTCTATTTTCGTCGAAATTTAACTGGCATCTCATTGAGTAGTCGACAATGATCATATTTACATTATTTACCTTCGTGGGAATAAAATCATATTTAAATACTCCATAAGTAATTTTCTGCAAATTTTTACAACAACTAAGCAACAAAAATGGCCGTCAGCCGGTTCCATCTAACAGCTGTTAATTCCATTCAAGTTTAGGAAACAAGTATGTCATAACTAAGAGCAAATCAGTGGTTCCAGGAAGGGAATCGAACCGGTTACGAACAATGATGTGACAAGACCAGTGACCATTACATCTGCTTGCGTTTGAACCATTGTTATAAGAAGTTGAAGAGCATTTGGACGTTTACGCAACTAGTATTAATGTAATTTTTTGGTTATTTTTATTCTTATTAACTTGCGAAGACAGAACCCAGATATTGGATTTGCAGTTGCTGTCTGTCATAAAAAAGTTTAGATGCATACATTTTGGTCTTTTCTTGTATGTCTAAGAATATGGCGTTAAATTTCAAATATCTTTGTTTTCAAAATGGCGCATTACCTGGCCGTTTCTTAGGTATTTAATCTAGGAAACCAAGGTTTAATAATAAGCAAAAATAGTTTTCAAGAACTCCAATGGCAATAAATACATAAGCCATGAAATTCTATATATTTATATTTCTGAAATAACACTTTCCTTGTTTGTGTATAAAAGTTTTTTTCTAGGTAAAAAAGTTTTAGAAAATTAACAAATATAAGTAAATTTTCCCGGAATTTACAACTAATAGGAACCGGTTGACTATCTACTTATTTATCACGAAATAAATAGCAAAGACAGTTCTTAATCATTTAGCAGCAAGTATAATTTGTACATATTTCTTGTTACTAAGACAATTATTATTCAGAACCTTTTAACATCCGCCATTATCTGCGAGGAAGTCAGGCGTGACGCTGACATATGCAAATATTACTAAAGTTTAATGTGCCCGATAACAATGGATCACTCATTAAAATAAACTAACTAATTTCTTTATCGAAAACGTCATTAATTGTTCTTTACTAACATAAATATAAATTTGAAAATGTTCACAAACTTGTTGCCAAAGCACCACGTCAAAGGCCTTCGGGCGGTTTGAACAACTTTGACACTAGGTTGACCACTAACCATACGATAAAGAAGAAGAAAAAGAGAAAGAAAGACCAAAGAAGAAGCTTGAGCCTAAGTAGCAACAGTATGGATCGATCTCTGAGGTTAAGCTACTCTTGCTGATGTTGTTCTTTCGATAGGTGACCATGGTGACCAGGTTTTTCGGTAGGCACGTTAAATTGTGGATCGCAGCTCTCATTTCCAAAGATCTTTGACAGTCGTTAACAGTAGTCAGAGGCTTGAAAGTCTGACAACCGGTCTTAAGAAGAATATCGTGTTTGAACCCAGGTAATAGGTTGTGAAAGTTTGATAGGCAGTAAACATAGCTGGCAGAAAGGCTAGGTCGATTGAAGCTCTTTACAAAGCAATAAATAAGTAAATAAGTAAGACTGTAGACTATTACACGTGTAAAATACACAAATTATTCAGTGTTAATGTCTTACTATTATAATTTTAACAAAATACCGTATGACTAAGACTTTTAAATAGTTTCCTCGTGACGTTCTACGTAAGAGAACCAGAACAAATTTATATCGATAGCATTATTTCAACTAGACATTTTAAGGAACGGTGAAGGAAAACATCGTGATGAAACCTTGCATGCCTAAAAATTGTTAAATACATTTCTTAAAGGCATGCAAAGCCCCCAACCCGCACTTGGCCAGCGTGGTGGACTCCCTCGTTTTGGAGGAGACCTTTGCCCAACAGTGAGGCATTAAAAAAGAACAAGACATATATTATTCTGTATTACCATTTAATTGTATATAAATGTCAAATTAAAACTAATTTACGTCGCCATATTTCAACTTGAAAATTCACAAGTCAGTGGAGCGTATTACAAAAATAGAAACGTGTTCAAGTTGAAGAAATTATCGGAAAATTATCGTTTTAAAGTAACGCCCTGACGATGTTTCAAAAGATAACAAGTCGTGGCCGATAACAAGAATAACGGTTACCCGTTTCCCGCCATTTTTACTGTCACGTTCTTCCTTTCATTATCTGTGGTGACTGTGGTCTATTTACTTTTTCTAATTGCGTTCGAAATTCGTGACGCGTGATGTAGTAAAGAGGTTTAATAGCTAGGTATAAACCGAGGACAAATTAATGTCTTCAGCGATAAATAAGTAATTTTGAATCGCTAATTGTTTGCGTTGAATTATGTATGAGTTATGTTCACTAAACGCTCGAGTACAGTACAATTGTCGCTGAATTATATTAAACATAATGAAAATGTTTGAAGGTGATAAAGATAATTTTTGTTGGGGAATTAACAAAAAGACTCGTCCTTACGTGTTTCGAACAAGAACATTGACTTTGAAACGTGTTAGTAAATGGTTTTGGCTGAGTTTTTACATATAGTCTGACAACTTAGTAGAGGGCCTTCGCTTACACAATTTATTTCGATTATATTAATCATACTGCAACAAAATTGCTTTATCGAACAGGTCACTGTCAGCTGCATAAGTCTTGAAGGCACTGATGTAATATTTTTTTTAATTTTGTACAACTCCGCTAACCGTAACCCTTGCATACGAAACTCTCTTCTAAGTTGTTATACAATAGTTGTAGTAGTTTTTTAATATACAGCTAGACTTTATAGAGGAGCAAAAAAGTGCGTGAAGTTGTATATAGGAGACTTTAATATGATATTTTTTACGTTTTACAATCGCGTTTAGTCACGAAATATGAATTAATGGCTGCCGAATGATTTTAGGTTATATTGTTGGAGCTATTAAAGTTTAATGTTTGCTAAAACTAAAAATACATTCGGAATCTCGGAAACTCTATTGAAAGGGAATTTGATAGATGCTATGTGAAGAGCTAAGATGAAATATCGACACTAACTTTAACTTAAATCTGTCTCTCTCTTCCATGCTATGAAACCCAAATGGTAGTGGGGTTCCTGTTCTTGACTATCTTAAACTTAACTATGATTAAATATTAACCAAATTGTATTAAATATAATTTTATTATATTTGTTTTATCATTATGCCTGCAATAGCTATATCCTTTTTCAGGATATAATCTATTACCCAGACACAATTTTCATCTTAATCGATTAGTAGTCTAACCGAAGAAAACATATCAATTAATTTCGCATTTCTTTTCGAGTATCGACTGTCTAATTTAACAAGTAAAAAGGTAACCAATAACCTACAAAAATACAACTGTTTGTCACAGTTCTACTACAACTTGAGTTACAACTTCGAATGAAACATGAAATTTTCTCACAGCGGCGCTCTCTTTCCTTCACAATAGAATAGAGTGAGAAGTTACAAGTAGCAAATGACATTGACTGAGGTAAACTGTCAAGCGTATTACAATTGAGATCCGCCATTGGTCGTCGTAATAAAATTACTAAAATTACACATCGCATTATCACGCGACGCCATTGTTCGTGGAAATGGTAAAAAATATGGTAGCATCTTTAATTGTGCATGTTGAGAGTGCATTTTATATTCTATAGTACTATAAGTATTTATAAAACTAACTTTTAGAACATTTAGATAATCAAAACACGAAGAAAATTTCAAAAGAGAATTCGTGAAATTTTGGACACCCTGTAAACTTGGTTCCCTGTTGTGTCGATTGTCGCTCATTAGTCTGTAAACGATCATTGAGGAAAGCAAACCTTAAATCCGACATTTTATAGATGGATGGCCATATAGTGGTACACTTGAAGGGAACATGAACTAAGTCCTTGGCGTTAAAAGCAGCAGTTGGATAGTCCTGCCAAGGGTCTTTGACTATAATGAGGTTTACCCTTCATACAAACAAGATACAAAGGTTTAAAGCATTTAAAGCGTTAAAAATTTAGAGAAACTAAGGTTTATAACGAGAGATGATGTTGCTATTAGCTAATAACTATGCAACCAGAATGATTATAAGTAATCAATATAACGTAGCTTTGATCGATAACTCATATTAATTTAACTTTATAATTAACACTTCATTATATATAATGTATTACCACTCATTTATAATACGTTAAAGAATTTCGCACTTTGATTATTGCGTATAAGAACCATAGAAAATTATGCAAAAAGGGCAAGTTATCGGTTTTGTGAAAATGCTGTTGAAGTCAACGGTATTGAAGCCATTTACGTGTTTTTTGAAGCATGGTGATGTTGAGCGCATATACTAATCATTATGTACATTCTTGTCAAATAGAGGTTCTTGAGATCGGGCTGAAATCTATTTTATATATTTATGTATATTTTGATGAATTGGTCTTGAAAATTGCGCCTTTTTCTCGAAAGAGTAAGCAGAGACCACAGAACGCCATTTGCTGTACGAGCTTTAACTTTTTCTACTTAATTCACTGATATGACAAAGTACGAAAGTACTTAAAAGTTTAGAACATCAGAATGGAAATTATTGTAAAAATTCTATCATACCTAAGTCACGAACACTCAGGTTTATACCTACAAACCATGTCAAGGGTGGACTTAAGTATAATTAGTTATTTTAAAACAACCGCGGCGCCAGTATTTATTGGTATTTCAATTTAATTACTGAATAATCATTACCTTTGAGGTTGTATGATTGACAATATATCTTGGGCTTTATTGACTAAAACTAGGGTTTTGAATTGAAGTGTTACTGAGTGAATTTTCTGATGAAATTGGGTAAGAATTGGACTGTAAGATAATTAAAGAGAAAGCTTCTGTTAGACAATTTATTCCACTGCTTCACTGGGTAAGGATCTGTTGAAAAGAGATAGGCTTTGAGTCTACCACGCTAGTCAAGTTTTGACTAAGCATCTTATTTCTTTGAAAAGCAAAAATGATGTTACCATTTTGCCGTCCATAAAATAAAATGCCGTATACTTAAAACCATCAATAACCACAAAAAGACTTAAATACTTACTAGTCTAAAAAAAGTCGTAAAACTATTTCAATTTTAAATATTTTAGCACATAGCAACAAAGTAACGACTGTTAAATTGATAAAGCCTGAATAAAGGCCTGAAGAATTTAGCACCGGATTAGCAGATACTAGGATTTTATTAGCACTTTTGTCACGTGGAGTGTTTCAAAATGCCTTAATCGTAAGTGATAATGTAGGTATATTGTAAAGTTAAATTGAAAGATAATTTACTTTTCTTTTTTTAGGTTAATGGCTGTGATTAAAGTTGTCGTAGTACAAAGCTTTAAGGGATAGACTCTGGAGTTTCTTGAAAGACAAACTATCTTTCGGAAGTAACTACCGTATGTATGTTTCATATTTTTTTACTGCAATTCGGGGTTAATGGTTAGTCAAGCATGGTAGCTATATTTTCCTCGTTAAATAGGTAATTTATTTTTAATATTCCCACAGGAATGATCGGAAAAATTGTAGGTTGGAAATTTCGAGGACATTAGTTTAATTTGATGTCTTCGTTATTTATGGGTGTGAATTTATCACGAGACGTCATATCACTGCAAAAAGCTAATCCCTTCAAGACATAAGTTTGATACGTATGTGGCGACAAGGCTCGCCCTTGTGGGACGCCGCAGCTACACCAATCAAAACCTTATCAAACTATCAATAAGATAGCTTTTACATCGTCTGCAAAACTCGCGCCATGTGTAAATGTTAATATGAATCATTATTTATCATATTATATACCATCAAGAGATAATAAATCCATTGACTGCGGTAATGAGCCGTATATTTGACACATTACAAAGGAACTGCCAAATATGATGTCACTTGTACAAACATGAGTCAGAAAAAAATATTTAAAAAAAATTACGCCTGTGACCTATGCAACCGTAGAGCGCGCTAATCAAAGGCAAACATAAAATTGAATAAACAATAGACGAAAAAGGCAAATATTAGGAAACTTACCTCGAGGTGGCGCGGATATCCTACGCGCGAACATGAACCGATAACCTTATTTGAACTCCGCCGTCACTACAATTTTTTTTTTGTTAATTTTCGAGCGTGCGCTCTCGGAATGTGTTGTGGTCGATACGTCCGCTCGCGGTGGCGTCCGCACTGTAACTGAGTGCCGAGGCGGCGCTTGCGCAGCTTGAGATACGCCTTCACCCACACATGGAGGGGCGGTACGCACACACGCATAGAAACGAAGCCTGCATGAAAAATGCACCGTGTTCTACGAATAAAGGTGCGACGATACGAATCAATGAATTCATAATACATAAGCTTTTTCTAATGTTATTTTTAAACTTATTTATTCCGCCCTGTGATTTGAACCTTTGAACTGGCTCCTTGTGAATTAACACACCGGACACATTTGTATTGATTATATTATAATAGTAGGACGTTTTGTAGCGGATATCGTGTTCCGATAAAGAAACACAAAAGAAGGAAAAAAGGTCAAGCAAAGTTGATTGTATTATAATAAAATATTTACTTAATAAAGAATAGTGGAGGAGTATAATTTTACATGTATTTTTATGTGTACGTTTGAATCATGACTGGATGTTATCTTATCTTAAGACGGGGGTATGGGCTTGAGTAGCTGACACGACCATGCTCATCTTTTGTATATTCCCTTATCATTATTACTTCATTCACTGGACTATCAGATAGCTTTTCTTGCTTTTTCCAATAGAAGTAACCTCTTATCTGGGGTATCTAATTATCTATTCTAGAAAATATGCCATCTCCCGAAGCGTAGCACTAATCAAATAAGAGATTAACGCACATTAAACTTAACTCAATAAAGAAAAAGACTACATAACTGAAACATTCATATCAAATATTTGTGCCTGAGTTTGATTGGGCTCATTGAGGAGAGACAAATGGATGCAGCTTTCAATTTCGTTATCAATGAAAAAGTAGTCGTATATTTGCCATTTTTCCCCATGGAAAAAATATTTATGAGATTTACAAATTGATGGAAAAAATATTTATGAGATTTGTAAAGGTCTGGATTTCATGTAACATCCCCGAAAAACTAAAATTGATTCTATGTAATGGCTTTTTTTTAAATAAAATATGGCTAATCTTTTTCGTAAAAATCTTGATATTGCATGTCAATGCATCTCAATCACATGCATGTGTATTATCAACAATGCGCTGTAAATATTATTACAGCATGTCATTGTATGTATGTATGTATGTATGTATGTATGTGTCAAAGAAGCCAGTGCCGCGTGTCAAGGAAATACTAAAACTAGCTTATTATCTATGGTAGTAACGTGATTCTGTCGAGATGACTATTGACCATGTCCATTTTGAAGGCTGATTTTCAGACTGGTTGATTTTTGATCAGTTTTAGAGAGACTACGCTGATAGGGTTCTGAAACCCTAGATAATATATCATCACTCCTTTTTATAAACATTGAGAGTAATTTTATTACCGAACTTATTAGCAGAAACATTCTGGCTAAACTATTACGCTTTAGTGGATCACAGATTGGTATACAATTTTCACTAGCTTAACTAAGTTACCATCACATTACAAAACGATTGATGAAAATATTCGTTTAAGTCAAATGATAATAACCAAAATAACAATTACTGTATTTATCACCAGTTAAAAAAAGGGGTAGCATTTTGGGGGAAGAGACAAACTTTTTCCACGATATTTGATAGAGAGTACCAATTATAAGTAAGCATTTCATGATGTGCCGTTACTAAAGATAACTGAATCACGTTAATTTCGAAATTCCGCATCACGCCACCCAATCTAAAACCAAGCCGAGTAAAGACTTGCTTTACTTCGATCACTAACTTAGTTTCATCGTAAAATTGCAAATTTTCCGCCACTCACTACAAGTAACGACAAAAATAATAAATAGGACAATTCGGTGTGTTTATTCAAGTGTTTGATGACAAACAGACAACGTTAGCTACGTGTTTTATATGTAGATTATAATGTAACACAAATATGTAGTAGTGTATAAACTTAATAACGTGTAATTTGTATATTAATTAATTTGTTACAAAGAGGTACTAGTCCAGTAGAGTTTAGAAAGAATTTTAAGGGACATTTCTGTGGCATCCTTTCAATTACCGTAAATCATTTTATCATAAGAAGTAGATAGAATAGTTCTTGAAGCTACCCGAAAGGTTGTTATATGGTTTGATGACCGTTTTTTTTTAATTGACTATGCTGTATCTTTTTACGTACCCTACGAAGAACGGAGCTTAGCTAACATAGCACTATGCAACAACTTATCTATTGAATGGCCGCTCCCCTGGTTACTTAACCCATAGATCGTTTGTGAAAAACCTTACAGGCGTTGTAAATGTCTAACCGATTTGGATGAAATTTGGAAGGGCGATAGATTTCATTGCGGGGTAGCACATAGGCTACTATTTATCAAATAACACGACCAGAACCGCCGGGAAACGCTAATAAATCAAATAAAAAGTTACAAAAAATACAAAAACCGTGACTGAAAGGTGCGCGTACGCAGAAGTATATAATTAAACGTTCAATATATTATGCAACACATTTGCATAGGTTCAGAATCGATCGACCTCAGCGACCTCTGACTGTGTCCTTTAGACTTTAACGCCGTTTGCTACTCACAGTAGTAAGCAGGTGTGTTACTGTATTATTGCTTTGTTAGAGGGTCTTCTTCTTCTTGTCGTATGGTTAGTGGTCAACCTAATGTCAAAGTTGTTCAAGCCGCCTGAAGGCCTTTGACGTGGCTTAACGACTGTTATCTTAATTGACAACAACCTGGACCGACTTTTTACGTGCCCTCTGAAGCACGGAGAGGTCCTGTTCAAATACCACTATGTGGTCACCCATCTATGGATTGACCGCGTCAAGGTTTGCTTAACCCACAGATCGTTTACCGACCGGTGAGCGCAACTGGCTACGGGCGCCTCAGCAATCATTGTGAAAGGGTAAAATCGTGTAATCTCAACAACGAATGGTTCAAAATGAATAATTCGTTAATTTTTTTGTTGCTATCCTAGTCCTAAAGTCGTTCAGGCCACTGAAAGTTAAGGACAACCAGGACCCACTTTTAAAGTGTTCTCCGAAGCATGAATACACTTACTAAATTACCAGTAAGGATCTCATAAATGCGTTGTTTAAGCCTCGATATGCCATAGATTGATGAGCATAAATGGCTGTGAGGGCATGAGACGATCTGGGGAAACTTTTCCATCACAAGGAGTTAGGCATAAGTTTCTATGAGCTAGAACCATTACACCCGCTATAGTCTGAGTGATTTCTGATCATGACATCCCAGGTTCGATAAAATATTATGCGAATTTTTCAATTTCTGATGGGATATCCGCAAAAGTAGCGTATGATGACGAGTACAAAACCTAAAAAACCGGGCATATGCAACGGATGATTGTTTGTTCTTTCACGTGAAAACGGCTAAACCGAATGAGATAAACTTTAACACGAATAAGCTATAAGTACAATAGAAATAAGACTACTATAAAGCACATACCTGGTCACCGTCATCAGCCCCCGCGTACACGAAACAAAGCCGTTGCAAGCTTATCACAGCTTTTATATCTTCGTTATCAACCCTCGGAGTGTTGCGATCAATACTTTTATCTAACGCGACACTTTCACATACATCGAATACTGCTTTGTTTGATGTATTAGTGGGTTTTCATTGTGGGTATATTTGCGTGGAATAAGTTAACTGACTGACTGAACTCTATTCTTTTCTTTCTTTTTTAAAAGCCAACTCCCGTATTAAGAATTGCTCTTATGTCGCGGGGACTTCTACAACTTACCAACAACGGACACTAAGTGACCCGTAACAATTATTTTGTGGATCTCACAAATAATTGTACTCTGTAGGATTTGAACCCACAACTTCCCAGCACAATGGTAGCGGTGTGGCGACAGTCGTAGTAGTAATCTTAACTACAGTAACATACATAAATGCCCTTTTTCCATAGGGGTAGGCCTCTGCCTACCCCTATCAAAGAACAAAGCTACAGCAATAATTAACAAAAATACTTATCAAGTTATGTTTGAGACACGACGAAATAGAAAATTCAGACTGACAATCTAAAATGGATTATAAAAAAATGCTATCCTGCCCTAGCGGTAAAACTTCGGTCATTTAAAATGTTAACAACCACAATACTTTAAAGATTTCAAGGAATGAATGTAGTTATTAAATACTATCATAGTATCCAAATATATAAAACTTTCCCGTTACTGAGCGACCGACTGAAATATTTTCAATGGCAGCCCGGAGTAAGGTAACTTGCCCGGTAAATGGCAATACGCTGTTACTGAAAAACTACATATACAGAATATATTAAAATATATCAATAAGTCTATATCAGTCTCCATTATTCGTCAACCTTAGACCCATAGATACCCATCAGTAACAACAAACGTTTCAAAATTAACTTTCGTTTGAAAACATTAATATTTATCGTTTCCTGTGACCCCTGTGATTTCTATTGGTATGATAATTGACGTGTATTTATAGGTATTTGTGGATACTGCCTTTTTTTTAACCCACTGCAGGGCAAGGGTCTCCTCCCAAACGAGGGGGACGGGTTAGGCCTTGAGTCCACCACGCTGACCAAGTGCGGGTTGGGGACTTTGCATGCCCTCAATAATTGTATTAAACAAATTTTAGGTATGCAAGGTTTCCTCACGATGTTTTCCTTTTGTTCTGCCTTTTTTAGTTACCGAGAAAAAATACATTTTGTTGCAAGTGTAACACTATGTTGCGGTCTGCTGTGTATGCGACTGCCAAGTACAGGTCTCAGGTTTGAATACTGGGTCGGGCGAAAAAGTATTTTCTGAGTTTTGCTGCTAAAAATTACTCAGAGATTACCCGAAGTAAGGAAGTTGAGATCGTAGATCTCCGTGCCTCGGAGAGCATGTAAAGCTGTCTGCCGCGCAGAGGTCTGGGGTTCGAGTCCTGGGTCGAGGCAGACATGTACTTTTGAGTTTTTCTAACAAGAAATGCTACGATGTGCATCCGTCACGTTTTATAAAGAAATATGTTGCGATTCAACTAGAAACTACTAGATAACTCGTTTAAATAGACGTGTATAATTACAATAAATGTTAATTACATGTAAATTACTATCTACTGTAACAAATATACGAGCGGTACGTAAAAATTCAAGTGTTATACGATCACATTTGCCTACAGACAGTGTGTGTCAAACATTAGACAGCACAGTAAAGACACAAACTATCATCTCCATACATAGTTGACAGTCGGTGTGTGCGCACGGTACTGCTATGTATGTGTTGCTACATACTGAACATGCACAGTATACTAAACTACAACAAAACTGTTATGTCTTAGACAACTCCCGCACTAAGATTTGCTCTTGTGTCGCGAGGTCTTTTGACTTTTACAAACATACAAACAACGGAGACATAGGACAACCAGACCCATTACCACTAGTTGTGGATCACAATGGTAGCGGCGTGGCGACCTTAACCACTGAGCTACTGTCTGTGCTGCTGCGTACTGAACACGCACAGTATACTACAGGAGCTTTACCGGCTGTTTTATCGTGGATGTTGTGTACTTATGTCTCGACTGAAAATGTTTAATAAAACTCACCTCAGACTGCAAGGAAGCACGTAACTCATCGACTAACTTCTTTAGAGATGCAGTCTGTAATAAAAAAAATAAGAATTAATTATAATTAAGAATAATAAAGTCCATGATGATGACGAGTACTAGCGCAAATAGGTTTACTTTTCAGTCCCCGTTGTAAAGCATTCTTGCGTTTGTAATTTTTATTTAAGATGATATTTAAAATGACTATAGAAACGCGCATATCAAGTGTTCCCTCGATTTTATTGGAGGTGTGGAGTGCAATAGTATCGTTTATAGAATGCTTAGTAAAGTTTATACTCGATATTCAACTTTAAGGACGTTTTGTCATAAACGACACTGAAGAAAATCACCGTCCATCAATAGTCTTTTTTAAATTAGCAACCCATAAAAATCTATGCAACACTGAAAAGAAAAAAAATGTCTCGTCATCGCTATTAAAAAGAAAACTCCGACCAATAGCGTCACAGCGTTTTGTAATTCAAATTGCGAACGATTTAAATGCAAGCCGCCAATAGGTCAGAGGGGAATGTATCGACACTGTCTGTTTACGACACTATGTATGTATGTATGTATGTATGTGTGTATGTATGTATGTACAGTCAGTTCCAAAAGTCACTAAACAGAATCAAATTTACAAAATGCCTGTAAACAATAAAATTTCATAACTCATAGACGCAGCTAAGAAACAAAATAACCTTTACACTGGAAGTTTACAAAAGTCACTGCACACTCACTCACTTACCATAGTACAAGCTCTGCTTAGTTTGGAATCAAATGACCGTGTGTGAGTTGTCCAATAATATTTATTTACTTATTTATGTATTTACTCGTTTTCCGAAAGTCGCTGTGCACTCATTTCCCAGAAGTCTCTAAGGTTATTTTGTTTCTTAGTCGCGACTATAAATTTTAAGATCGATCGTAGATCCAGAGGACGGCCCAATACCAGATGGGAAACTGTAGTGCAGAAAGACAGGAGTGAGTGTGAGGTTTCCGAAGACGATGTCTAGGACAGAGCGAAGTGGAGGAGAAAGACCAGGCTGACCCCACAACCATATGGAATTCCTAGCATGGAAGAGAGAGAGAGTCGCGACTATAAGTTTTAGCATCCTATTTTGTTTAGTTTAGTTGATGTGCAAAAAGTATTACGCAAATTACTTTTGTGAATAAAATCTATACAGAACATAGGTACATAGAAAATGTATTAATTATCCTATCTTAAGGGAGAGACCTAAAAACTGCCGTCATTTACGTACATAAAACAAACAACTTGACTTTTGTAAACTTTCAGTGTAAAGGTTATTTTGTTTCTTAGCCGCATCTATGAGTTATGGCATTTTATTGTGTACAGGTACTTTGTAAAGATCTGTTAAGCGACTTTTGGTGCTGACTGTACGTATGTATGTATTTATAGTCTTGTGATTTTATGATGTTTCTCCTGTCAAGCGAAAGTACTGTCATTTTGATAATTGTCCCTTTTTTCGAACGTTATTGTAATTGGTTCGTTTTTTGTACTTGTCTTTTTTTTAATTCGGCAAAGGAAATAGTTGAGGACTTCCGAAATGCGTTTCGTTATTTTGTTTCACACGACACGAGTTTTTTTTTTGTAACATAGTGTCTTATGTGTTAAAGAGTTTATGTTAGTTATTTTACAAAAAGTATTATGCAAGGTCTCTTTATATCAAACGACATAACTCCAAACGCATTCCAAATCTTTTGAGCTTTTCTTAATACAAACAAATCCAAAGAAAAGAAATATCATAAGTACTTAAAAATTACAATGAAATAAAGAACATATAATTACGCCTATAAAGTACCTACAACCTAAACAAAAAATATTTTTGTTGCATTTATAGCGAAAAATAATTTTAAAAAAATTGACACATAAGCTAAAATTTTTTAACCATACATACAAAAAATCACGCATCCTTCCCATAAGGGTAAGCAGAAAACAAATAACTATACAAAAATATCAACGACTCTAAAAGTCTCTACCATCGTTAAACCACTTACTCTGTACAATCGCCTTGGAGACGGGCCCCACCCTACTTGATTACTTTAAAACGAGGAAGCAGAATATGGCACAGGATATTATACTGAACATTGTGACGTACAGAATATATTTAGATACCTGACATGCTATGACGTCAGGCTTTATACTAAGCTTACTTTACGTAGAATATATAAATAATTCTAAATCATTGATGTCCCACTGCTGGGCAAAGGTCTCGTAATGAGAGAGGGTTTTGGCTTCGAGTCTACTACCCTGGCGAAGTGCTGGTTGGGGACTGTTCTAAAGAACTCTCAGGCAACAAGTTTGCATCACGATGTTTTCCTTCACCGTTGGAACAAGTGATAATTATTTTTAATACACACATAACTTTGAAAAATAATTGTTAATTTAAGTACACAACAGTGCTACTTTTTATTGCTTATGATTATACTTATCGACGGATCAAGGGACAGCAAATACATGACAAAATCTGTCTAACTCTAGTTAAGGTAACCAAAACTTATAAAGACCTAAGTTAAATGATAAAAAAATGTTTTGGGCCTACAAAAGACTAATTTCAAATCAAACACTGGCCAAAAAAGTTGACAGCCGTAAATAATGTCATCATTTAAAAACAGAAGACCATCGATTAAAAATAGGACTCACCGTTTTTGAGTTGACGATTTTTTTTTAAATTGTCAGTTCAGGTAAGCGCGCGTTGTGTAAAAAAAATGTCGTCGTCAGTCGTTGTTTAGCAATGTTAAACTGCTACAGATTTACATAGAAACTGGGACAACAGATTAGAATCGCAGATGCGGAGCGGCCATTGACAAATTGAAAACTTTTTTCAGGGTACCGTGACTTGAAAATTATTTACTTTGACGCGATCTTCACAGGTTTTCAAAAGTAGAAAGTACCATTTTACATTTAGTACCGGCGACCACCACTTATCTATAGAGTAAGTAAAGCTAGTTTGCATTATATTCATTGCAAGTAAACTTTCAGACCAAAAAAACACATTAGCTTCCTAAAAGCATATTGACAATTGCAGAAATGATGAAATGAGAAGTGCAATATAAGTCTGTTTCGATAATCTATATCTATATAAAGACATTTAAGCAAAATTAACCCCATATTTTGAATGATTTCAGAAGTAAATTAGGCGATCGATTGGGAATTGACAGAGCCATACATATTACTTTTCTCGAAAAAAACCTTCCAAATAACTTCGAGGAAAAACCTAGTAGGTATCCCATCGTCTATAGAGTAAGTTAAGCTCTTAAATGCAGACGGAACCAAATCTCCTCGATGAATATATTCGCCAGATTCCCTCCCGTTTTATCACGGAGGTCTTTGTCCTCCCCATCGTGCGATGTTTGTAAATTCTAATGTGCCCAGCCCCTCTCCCCGCTCACTCCCCGCACGACAAATGATTCAGATCGGACGATATCCTCACAGATGACAGATTCGCGAGAATTCCCGAATAATATAGGCGTTTTGACTTTGAAATTGATTTAGAATGGTGGAAAGATTTGATAGTTTTTTGCTCCGACATTATTAAGAATGTGTTTATTGTATTTATTGAAACTATAAAACTGATTTCCTAATGGCAGTATACTCTCATACCATGTGTACTCATATCGTGTTTTCACATTGACGTGTATCATAGCAGTAGAAATACTTTTCAGCATCACTTAGAATTTACAGTCGTTTGAGTTTCCTCAGTAAAAGGAAGGCAACAAATAATAGAGTAACTTATTGTATTGTACTTTGCAATACGGATAATAGTGGGAAAAATAAGGTAAATCTTTTTGCGACCAAATTATGATCAGTAGCTGCAAAAGCTTTTTCTAAAGTACCGATAACTACTCGCATATTTCAAAATCTATTGCTAAGTTACCTAAATTTGTACGCATTCGCCTTTTCTATGCAGGCAATTACAATTAAATTACGTCATTCTGACAAAAGCTCATCTTAGGAAGATCAGCAAACAATGATGCCTTGACATTGCGTGTCTTTGTCTACATCATGGTCAAAATGAGATACGTATTCAGTTACTATTTCTCTTAGAGCTCTCTACTTGTCGGTGTTGTGTATATTATGTTACCTACGAAGTGATTGGAGCTTATTTTTTTCTAACCAGAATCGCTACCAACGACCCTACACCAATTCTTCATCAAAACCATTTGCCTACCAACAGGAATCAAAAACTAGATAATACATACTAATATAATAATAACGAAAGTTTGTGAGTACGTATGTATGGATGTTTGTTACTCTTTCACGCAAATACTACTGAATCGATTACGATGAAATTTGGTATGTAGGTAGCTGAAGACCTAGAATAACACATAGGCTACTTTTTATCCCGGAGTTCCCGAGGGATCGGTATTGAAAGGTTTCCACGCGGACCAAGTCGCGGGCGTCCTCTAGTGATACATAAATCATAGAGCAACATGTATGAGCGTTATTAAGCTTGGATTACGAAGCTAGCGGCACAGGTTTCGTCTGAAAGCTGGCTGTTATCGCGCGTTATCGCAGCGCAAACATGCGATACGGTATCTACCCTAACGGCCATGTTGGGTTTAGAGCGTGCGCTGTGCGGCTGCTAAAACAGCGGGATAAATGTTCTAAAAGAGAATAATAGCTGTTCTATTGCTGAAGAAATCTTCTTCTTATCGTATGGTTAGTGGTCAACCTAGTGTCAAAGTTGTTCAAGCCGCCCGAAGGCCTTTGACGTGGCTTAACGACTGTTATCTTAATTGACAACAACCGGGACCGACTTTTTACGTGCCCTCCGAAGCACGGAGACGCTCAGTTTAAATACCACTATTTGAATAGCTATATTGTAAACATAACATGAAACCCTGCGTGCCTTAGTTAAATATATTTATCGAGGGCATGCAAAGTCTCCAACCCGCACTTGGTTAGCGTGAAGGACTCTAGGCCTGTACCCTAACTTAGGAGCCCTTGCCCAGCAGTGGAACAGTAATGGGTTTAAAAAAAGTCAAAGCGTTCCTAAAACACCGTACCAAAGATTCGATACAATCTGATCACGTAAACGGTGCTTAGGGAATGCATAGATAAAAAAAATAGAATATATTTTATGTGTAACAGAAGATAATTTATATCCCACAGTTTTCTCTACGGGCAGATGGAAAGTAAGTACTCGCTACAAAAAGTAGGCTATGTTATTATTTGATAAATCTTAAAAGGTTAGAATTACACCTACCCAACGGTTTAGTAATTATCCTATTTTTAAAATAGCACTATGTGACCGCCGAAATATATATATAAGCTTTTGCTGGGTTCAAAGACAAAATATATTTTTATACATGTGTGTATTAGAAATAATCATCTAATATTAACAGTGAAGAGTCCACATAGTAATGTCTATAAAGACTCTAATAGACTTTTAGTATGAATACGTCAAATAGAAGCACTGATACGTTAAATACATTATGGTTTTCCTTATCAGAGCGTGACTTTTGGCAGCAGTAAAAACCTCATAGGTAATGAATACAGACACGATTGTGAAACTATTGATGTCAATACAAAATAACTATAATAACACTTAATAGTATATTAATTTAAATCTAGACTATTTCCTTGACTCAAATAATAAGGCCTGTTATTGGCATATCTGTAGACCCTCAAACAATGTTGTTTTTAGCATTAAAACCCATTTTAGTGTAGTTACACCATAAAAGTAAGTAAGAGAGACACATATATGGTATATTGGCCCATCATTTTCATTGCAGGAAATAACAACAATTTTTAAACATATAATAATGGCTTCAGTTTCATTGAAACCAAGTAACTGCTGACTATGTAGGACTTTGTTTATAGTGTCCAAGTGTGTGCACAATACACAGGTACACTCTCTATTCCTTCACTCTCATAGTCCGGTGGGGTGAAGTGCAGGCAGTGCAGTGAAAAATACTTACTTAGTGAACCCCAAGGATATATTTCTATTAAATTCTTGTAAATAGTGGCCTATAGTCATTATTAGCAGAAGTTTTACTCTACCAAGAATAGCAGTTTCAAAGATTTGCGTTTTCAAACAAACATTTTTATTTAAGTTAAAGTAATTATCAGCATAATAATTATTACCTTTTGTATATCTTAGATATTTCCACAGAATAATAAATAAGAGCATCTGATTTATAATAATTAATTAATTCAAATCGTAAATCGTATTTCCTGCGCATATTGTTAATGGGACAGTTCGAGGACGTATGTATGTTTGTCACTTTTTCACGCAAAAATTGCTGAACTCATTTTGATGACATTTTTTAACCTGAATTAACGCAAATAATGCTTTTTGTAAATAAATAAGTAATGTATTTTAATAGTAATCACACAAGCAGTTTATAAAGTGGATTTTTTTAAATTACTAACTGACCCGCGCAGCTTCGCTTACGTCGCATAAGAGAAAATGGGTCATAATTTTTCCCCCTTTTCTAACATTTTTCGTTGCTACTCCGCTCATTGGGAGCGGCCGTGATGTTATATAGCCTATAGCCTTCCTCAATAAATTCAACACAAAAATATTTTGCAATTCGAACCAGTGGTTCCTGAGATTAGTGCGCTCAAACAAACTAACAAAGTCTGCAGCTTTATAATACCCCCGCGGTATAGCCCCTGTTGGGAACCTATGGTTTCATCGTGAATTTTACACCGGGAAATAACACGTGAACAAAGTCACGGGTCAAAACTAGTTGTAAATAAAATACGCTTAAGGAAGACAGTTTTCTAACCGCCAGCCACTGACAGGATAATTCAAAGGAAATATAACTCAGATCGTTTCATTATTCTATCGATTGCGAAATGTTAACCAACGATAGATACGGAAGGATGTTTGTACTCTCACGCCTAGTAATGCTGAAAGCCATTGATCATTATTTCTACCGTTTAGTTCACATATAATATAAGTGTTATGTCAGGTTTTTGGGTAAAACAGAACCCTATTACTGAGACTTTGCTATTTATTTGTTTGTCTGTCGCCAGGACCCGGGAATCGACCCTGAGACCTCATGACCAGCAAATTCTCTCTACTATCTATGAACTTTAAGTCGGGATGTTGAGTCAGTGTCACTGAGGAATCTGAGGATTACATTTTTATTTAAAAATATATCCAATTAACTGTACCTACTACTCGTATATAAACCCATCAACGGCATACAAAGTGCCCAACCCGCACTTGGCCAGCATGGTGGACTCAAGACCTAACCCTGAGAGAGACAATTGCCCAGCAGTAGGACAGTTACGGGTTAAAAAGAAAAAAAACGATACATAATTATCTTAAAAGTAGATTTCCGCTTTCAACGACGCTCATAGAAATCGCTCATTCTATAGCCACACAAAGCTTCGTTTATGGGCCAGTAGTACTCGGAATCTTTATCTCTCTCATACCCTATGTGTTGGAGAGAGACGGCTATATTATACAATTATTATATTTTAACAATAAATAGGTGAGTTTACCCTTACTTTGCTGATAAAGGTATATTATTTACCGATGCAGGGGGACGTGATATTGCGATTGTATAGATCGATAGATATTGCTAGATTTTGTAGAAACTAAGTATTTACATAGTAGCAGACTTTTTTACGAAACCCTTATCCTGCTAATATTATAAATGCGAAAGTTTGTGAGTAGGTATGGATGTTTGTTACTCTTTCACGCCAATACTACTGAACCGATTGCGATGAAATTTGGTATGTACGTAGTTGAAGACCCAGAATATAGGCTACTTTTTATCGTGGAGTCGTCGTGGGATCGGGATTTACACGGGAAGGGTGTCCACGCGGACGAAGTCGCGGGCGCCCTCTAGTACTCATATAATAAAAGGACTACTTTACGGCCTGATAAAGGACATACACACATAATAGAAAACAGCTCTGTTATTGCCAAAGATGAAGACAGAGAGGTACATAAAAGATACCGAGTTGCGCCATTAACAACATAAGTCCCATGTAATAGAGGGCGAGCCTACTGCCTTTTGCGTTACCAAACTCCGGGTTAATTTAAGAATAAATTAGAAATCGACCTACAGCAGCACTTTGTAACAACTAGGAATCGAACCCAGGACCTTGTGGTCAGCAGTCGGATACAATACTGACCGCGCCACAGAAGCGGGTTTCAAACACAAGGATTTTGTACGCTTCTTCTTCTTATCGTATGGTTAGGGTTCAATCTAGTGTCAAAGTTGTTCAAACCCGAAGGCCTTTGACGTGGCTTAACGGCTGTTACCTTAATTGACAACAACCTGGACCGACGTTTTACGTGCCCTCCGAAGGCACGGAGACGCTCAGTTCAAATTCCACTATGCGGTCACCCATCTATGGAATGACCACGCCAAAGGTTGCTTAACCCACAGATCGTTCACCGACCGGTGAGTGGCAACTGGCTATTAGCGCCTCATTTAGTACGCTGAGAGCTTATAACCCGGATTAACACATAAGATACTTTTTACCCGTGGACTAAGTCTTGGACGAATGGCATATACCTGGAATTACTGTTTATAGTTAAGCATGATAACAGGAATCCCTGTAACCTATTTACATACTTAAAGATTACGTTTACTTATCTACTGTTAAATAGTTTACTGAACTTCAAGTACTACACTACTTCGATACAGGCCAATTTCACACGGTAATCGAACTTAGGCCCTCTCTCAAAGAGGAAACACCCACCCTGCAGTTTAAACCCTACCTTGTAATATCTTAAAAGCGTATTTGTGTGTATGGATTTATGTATGTATGTTTGTTAGTTACGCGACCACGCCAAAACTACTGAACAGATTTTGATGAAATGTGATACACAGATAAATAAATTTATAACTTGGATTGGTGACTTTCTTCCCGGGGAAGTCTTTCACGCGAACTTTTCTGAACCCACATTAAATAAATAAATTTCTGGATAACAAACTAAGAAGAGCTTGTATTACAGGCATAAACTAAATTATATACTTCTAAATACACACATACATAGATAAATGATTTAAAACAGATACTCTTGCTCATCACACAAATATTTATCCCGTTTGCGATTCGAACCCCCACACGCGGCGTTACGGTCGCATCGAGGTGACCATGTAACCCACTGACCGTGTAGTTATAACAATCGTAGGTAAATCGCAAGTTAGTAATGATTGATTACGAAACCCGGAATTAAAACAGTTTAATATGAGTACTAATTGAAAGTGAGTCTAGTCTTATCTCAAGGTTAAATATAAACGAAAATGTTCTTTTATCTTTAATCTGATGTGAAAATAACTAACAACAATTTTAAAAGTCAGGATGTATTTTCAATTGTTATAATAATATGACATGTTCTAACTGCCTAGTGGCGCAAGGGTTGTATCGATAACTGCCACATAGAGGTCTTGGGTGCGATTCCCGCATCAACTGAAGAGTAATTGATATTTTTATCTCTCCCTTTAGACTGCCTCGAAAAAGTCTTGGGTGCAATTATCGGATCAGGCAAAGTGCAAATGATCTTTCAAATATTACATGGCACTGACATTAATGATGGCGATATTGCGAGTGTATTTTATACACCTTCGGATACAATAGGCGTATCATAAAATCACGCTTTTATCCCTTAGGCAGACACCAAAGAACGCCACTTTGTACAATTCTTACTTCCCTTACCTCAATCACATCCATACATCTTGTCATACATAATATACATATGTATATGTATACATAAAAGAGCTTGTGGCTTCTCCCTTGAGAGATCGCTGAAGTTAAGCTATGCATGCCGAGGTTGTTCCGTGGATGGGTGACCATATTATAAATTCTGAGTTTTGCTGATGATGTATATGTACTTACAAAATAAAGTTCTAATAAGATTCAAATAAGGTTCAAACTTAACTACCATAAATTATTAGTATGTAAAGTAAATAGTGGGTATGACTGTTTGTCAATTGCCACTGCATAGAATATTAAAAAACAAGTAATTATTAATACTATGCATGCTTTGTACTCATGGGGTTTGTCATGGGGAAATGTGTATGGTGTGCTATTTGGAGCTGTGCCAAGTAGGAAGGCTTTGTACCATAGGTCATAGATTACACTTACTATAGACAAACCAAATGGTAATAAGTGTCATAGTATTACTTTATAAATAAAATAAAAATAAATAAATGTAACCCATTTATGTCCCACTGCTGGGCAAGGGTCTGCTCCCCTAATGAAGGAGGGGTTAGACCGTGAGTCCACCACGCTGGCCAAGTGCGGGTTGGGGACTTCTTACTTTATATACATAATATATGGTCATATTTAGTCACAAAGTTCATTTTGGTTGAAATTAGCCCACCGCATTATGAACTTTCCAATGATATAATAATAATGCCTTATAGTCTTTATTAGTTGGCAGTCAGTTTCTTTAAGATTAGTCAACAATGCAGGATCTTAATTAAAAGTGTCATACTGTGCAGATATTCTTTCTAATACATAGAGTATCTATATCCGTATGCAAAGAGATAAAATCTCAACTAAATAACTCTGGACAGTCGCTTCATAGAAAATAACTTATATAATAACTTCATAAAAAAACTCTCATAGAAAAAGTCAGGTTTTCCTTTACCATTCAAACCGTAGACCTATGAATGGCATACTATTATATTATTATGACGCACTTTCAACACCCTTGCAAGGTCATTTTAATGCAAAGAAAAGTACTAAGTATCGATTGAATTATTCTGACTATATTTAGCATTAAAATAGATCTAGCTTTATGGAATGACAAAATAAAGACTTTGTTTGTAAAACGATTAATATTTAAATATGTATTAGTATAGCTAAGTTTGACTACTTATCTATGTTTTCAATTTTTTGATTTAATTCCTACTTATCATACTTACAATTTAAAGCGGTTATCAGCACAATAAGTATCAAAATCTTTTTTGATTATGATACTTGGCTAGATTTCTAGGAAATCATGTGCAGTGAATAGAAAATATCTGTAATTTGGAACATTTCAGCATCATAAATTTTATACTATTGCTATTAACATGAAACTTTCATAGTCATTTTATAAATAGCAGACATTATGATCCATACAGGTATTATTTGATTTAGTAATCTACATAATTTACTATTATCATTATCAGATCTTGCTTGTTCAGGGGCAACCAATATCACTTGATACCCGACAGACTCCTAATAGATGTAGGCGGTGACACAATACCTCATTGCGAAGGAACATTAAGCATTACCTATTGCAAAACATCTTATTTCAATGCAAGAGATGCAAATATAATCATTATCATGATGAAAAGAGACAACACTATCAAAATAACAATACAGTGTTTGTTTATGTAAGCCTTATTACGGTTTCGAGACTTTTTTTCACATTATTTTTGCACGGTGATGCAATCTAGCACGAATTAGAGAGGATGACTACAGGCCTTACGGTCACTTGTCTTTGTATAACAATAAAAAAATATAAAAACATAACCTCAAAAGTCATCTGTCAAGCGTAACAATAATTGCGTATTATATTACATAAACTCACCTCGAGCTCCAAATTACGACATTTATCTTCTAGTTCTGTCACAGAAGAATCCTTTTGTGAAGTATCATCACCAGCTTCCTGCACAGGGGCCTCAGAAAATACTTCAGATGCAATATTTGTAATCTGCCCTTTCAGACTGTTTAAACTCTGGTTCAAGTTAAGCCACGACATTTTTAACGCGAAAAACTAACGTCACATATCACACTAAAGCATTGGAATGGAAATAATTGGTAGCAATAGATGTAAACAATGAGAAAATTGCATTATTTTTGCGAGTGACAGGATTTTGTCCAGTTGGCAAAACAAGTCGCCATTTGACATAAGATGACGTAATTGACGTTTTTCTGTAGCAGATTCTGTACAATTTTGTTGCAACAATTTATACGAAACGCAATTTTAGAATTTGAAATAAAGTATTCATTTTCAATCGCAAATAGCTCTTAAATACTTCCTGGTAAAAAATTTAAACTTAAGTTGATTATATTATAGTGTTTTATTATTTTGATATAAGACTTATCAGTAAATCTTCTGACTTTTTTAAAATGACAGCGCCCATTCGGTAACAACACGCAATAACAAAACGTAAATCAAAAATGAAATCGAAAATGTCCTTTGAAATGTGTAATTTGTCAATATTCAAAATATGAAGTGATTTATAAGTATTTACAAGCTGATTGTGTAATATATACTTATAAAAGCGTAACTATACACGAATATATCGATTTTGTTATTACGTGATTTTTTTTCTTGATACCGGTGGAGGTTATGAAATGAGAACATCTTTTTAATTTATTATTTTTGCCGAAGACCCTTCGATAGGTTATGAAATACTAAACAAACGGGAAGGATTACGTAAACATGTCGAGAATACTTCACAATCGTATGAGGTGAGTCTCACTGTAACCTTCGTTACTGACCTATGACTCCTATACATTTCTACGGTCCTGGTACTTTTCCTCGTGAATGTTGAATAGACCAGACGAATTTCTCGAAATTGACCCCAAGGACATTGTTTTAGTACTCAAATCTAGGTACCCTAGTTTGATTATGTAGTGTGACCTTGAAACTCTACTGACCCACTAAGATATTGATAATGGCATAAGTCAATCATTATGCCAGGAAGTAGTCTTAACATACCGCCTAGCAACTTAGTTAACTAAATTTCAATAATTTTGTTTATTTATTTATGTTACCACTAAATTTCAATTAATTTTAAACACAACTATCTGTAAGATATCAAATGAAACTTGAATGGGTGCATTTCTCAATGTAAGTGAAAGATTGCTTCAAGAACATGTGCATGTGATAGGAAACATTCCTTTGCAGTTCTACATTATAACAGTAAAAAAATATATTTGATTACATTCCATTCTAAGCAGAGTTTGTAATATGGGAACCAGACAGTTGATAAACATACATATTCACTATACTATATAGGTACTTATAAATTCATATTTATGTAGATAAATTTACAACTCAGAACTGATACACATGCTCATTGCAGTATGTACAGTCTTAGTAAAATGCTATTTAATTCATATGAGAGCTACTAGTCTCAAAGGTAACAATGAACATATTATCATGACAATATGGTCACCTTCTCACTGAATGCAATGATTATGCATTACATATATTGCAAAGACTATTACCATTCATGATGCAATATCATTTACTGTTAGATAAAAGACCACTGGCTTCTTATATAGATTAGTTGAATATCAACAAAACCTCAAAATTCATTTATATTTCTGTTTCTGTCAAAGTTTACTGTAATGGCTAGATTTATTGCTATATGCTTAGTAAATAACAGTGTTTCAGCACATGACATGCGAACACGTGTGTGTTTGAATGACCACACACAGATATAAATACCTCTGCTATAAATCAGATCAATATTAAAATTACTAAATTAGAGTAATTAATTAAGCCTCATTTACCTTATATAAAATCAAATAAGTATGTAGGTTTAAACCAATATTTAATGAACAAACTGCTTACACATACTTTAAATCACAACCTTTTACCATAGGAATAGATAGACAGAATAATGCATCTTGCTACAAGACTACATACAAGACTGTTGGCAAAATATCTGTATCATAATATCAATAATCTCTGTCTCTTAGGTCTAGGCAAAGACCACAAAAAATCATTAAAAATAATCTATTACAAAGTACATTTGTATATTTTCAGATCATCGCTCAAAAAATCAACACAATGGACTGTAGACAAGCGAGCGGTTGCATTCTCTGTGTGGACAGGACGCAGAGTCCTTCTACACAAACCTATAGACACTAGTCATGTACAGAGAAGACGGTATGGAATGCTGGTGGCACGAGCAGTGAGGGGAGTTCTGAAGATCAGATACCTGTTGCTGGGCGGAGCTGTGGGTGGCGGCATGACACTTAATAAGGTGAGTAAGTCATAGAAAAATGAGCTCCATTTGCTACTAGACATTTTTATAGTTTAGTTAGTGTTGAAGTATGTAAGGGCGACCTATGTCCAGCGGTGTACATCTTTAGCTGATAGGAAGTTAATGATACCAATTTGGTTTATTCACAAATTCTTAAATAAAGTTTTATAGTGGAATGTGACTACTGCTCAAAATCTCCTTTGTTATAAGTTTTACAGTGGTTTTATTCTTGCATACCAAATTCTCAATAACCTCATTTATTACACCACCTCTTTGCCAAGTAATGTATCAAGCAGGCTGACTGCCTTTTCTCTTTAAGCTAGACTCAGACATTAATATTAATGACTATTTCACCATTAGGCTTAGTCATTAGATTACATATACATTATTTCTTAGGAAATAGAGCTATAAACTAAGCAATACAAGTAAAACATGTATTTGCCTATATTTGTTCATGATAATGTCTCTTTCCAGAAATATGCAGAATGGAAGGATGGTCTACCAGACATGGGCTGGCTGAATGAACTACTCCCAGACAATGATCAGTGGGACCAGTTCACCACAACCCTCATCTCAGCCAAGGAGAAGATTGGAGACCAGCTCCAAATTGGTGAGGATACAAACATGACTAGCAGTGACTTAGCTATAAAATTATTTGTTCCGTTTCACATTTAAGAGTACTACCTCAGTTCCCTTAGGTCTCATTTACCCTGGGAACGTCTAATGATACCCTGCCATTGTAAGAAAAGAAATAGAGCAAATTATTTAATAGCTAATATGCTGCTACTTTGTGTATAGTGCAGGCATTTATCAAACTTAGTAGTAATTTAGAATAAATCCAAGTAATTTCGGTTCCTTAATGACTCAATCGCAAATAAAAATATTAATAATTATACATAATTATAGCAAATGACTAAGTATGATGAGAAAACTTATATGTAGAGCAAATCAGGTTTTACTGCTACATTTGCTTTGTAAAATTGTAAATTTTTCTGAACTATTAATTTAGTTAAATGCCTGCAACATAAAATATTGTTTTTCTATCATGAGTTGGTTGGTAGTTAGTTTCAACATATTGGTGTTGTGTCATTTGTACTTAATTATCGCACCAATTTTAATCTCACTTGCTCTTTCTTACCTATACAATATGAGTGAGACAGTTATACTGTCCAATTGGCTGCTATATTGATATATCGAAAATGATTTATGATTCAAAGAAACGAAATTCAAAAATATATATTTTGAAAGATGTTGAGAGTAAAATTAAAGTAGTTTTTTATTAACTCCTACTCTATTAGCTAATAAGGAGAAGACATGCTGTAAATAGTAAGTTATTTCAGCTTGTTCTTTGGTTAGTAATATTAAAATTTTGCTAGATATTAAAAAAAACCGTGAAATAATAGCCAGGGTTCAATTCCCATCAACATTAACTATATTTATTGACTTAAGTTACAATCAACGAGTGACATTCCTTAGATGGGCGGGTGGCCTTTTTGTGGTATTTAAGCTATACGTCTACCTCTGTGCTTCGGAGAGCACGGAGCACGTCTGTTGTTAATAACACAACCATATTAAAGACCTTCGGGCAGCTTGAACAACTTTAACACCAGGTTGACATAACCATGAATAAACAAACTTCAAACATAGCATTTAAAACCCGCAACACTGTGACATTAGGTCATATTTGAATATAAAGACCTGCTTAGCATTATAAGTAAAGTATAAAGTAGTAGTAGCTATATGATGTCGAAGCGGCGGTAGTAGCGTCCGTCCTGCCCGCTAGGTGTCCCTCTGACGCTGTCGGTGCACATAGATCCGCGCCTGCGGGCCGCGGGGCTGGAGCGCGCCGCCGAGCTGCGCGAGTGGCTGGCGCAGCGATACGAGGACGCCGTCGCCGCCGCCGCCGTCAACAACTCCGCTAACCTCGGTAAGTTCACTCACTAACGGACGGTTTAAACCCTTAACCCTATGACCGCCACGATCGGCTATACTCGACAAATCAGAAAGAGCTTACGACGCTTTCGTCTGCAAATGTCGACAAAAATATAGCGTCGTGACCACGTTCTGATTTGTCGAGTAAAGCAGACCGTTGCGTTCAAAGGATTAACTTTAGTATCTTATTGAAATCCACAAAAATTTATGTTAAATTGGTTGTAATTGAATTCATTTTGTGCTATGAAAAATTGATTTGTCTAGGATTTTAGGTGTATATTTGTTAATTATGTTTCGTTGGCGGTTTGTTGTTTGAACCGGCCGTCAGATTATAAGAAATGTTATGTACTTTAGACAGTCAGTGTCTTTGATTTACCTTAAACTCTTATTTAATATGCTCCTACACTTAATGAAAAAATATTAGTGCTGTGGTGCTGATGAACAGTACATAATAACTCTTAAATTTTTGTCATTTGTTATGTGTGATTCATGGGTATTTTTGTGTAGATATTTTAGTTCTATTTAGAATATAACATGCACCATTAAAATATATTTAGTTCTAGCTTGTTCTCTAATAGAATCCTGTTATTTTTTTAAACTATACCCTGCTTTATTTTATTTCAATACAAAACTTTATTAACATAATTTCTCAAAAATACTTTTTTTTTATTTTTAGTCTTCATCTAGTCTTATTTAATTATTTTAATAATCCCAGTTTAAAAAAAAAATCTTATTAGATTTCACCTGGCCTTTTTTCTTTATCTCCTATAATTTTATAGTTTCTTTGTGTTAACACTGACTATGATTTGCACCACATTATTTGTTGACGCGAAATGTTGCGGTAATCCATAGTCCACCATATCTCGGCAGAGCAACCGGCGAAGATCGTCAACAATCTGCAGAGCAAGCCGGTGCCGTCACCCACTCGGGAAGATCATACTAATACTAATTATGGTGAGTTTACTTCATTTTATAATTAGCCTTAGCTAAGTTTAGAGGAGAAGAATATAAATTTTTCTTTATGATACTGTCGTTCTTTGTCCCTTATTAATTCGTACAATAAGAGGTTACTAAAGGAAAATGGTATAATGTAGACTTTTTTTGTCGCTAAGGAATTAAGTATGTTTTCTTAAAAATTCCACCCACATTTTGTGAAATTTATTCTATTAATGTCCAGCCCAGTAGAGATCAATTGTATGTACCAAACAGCTTGTTTTTTAATTTTGCCAAAAACGTGTGTCAATCGAATTTGCGTATACGTGCACGCAGTCTTCGTATACTTGACGTATAAAAACAATTTAACAACTTTTAATCAATTTTAAATTCAACTTTAGGCTTTAGTAAAATTTTAACAAACAACTTTAACTCTCCATACGTTTATAAAATCGATTTTAAACTAATTCCCATATTATTTTCATAACTTTTAAAACTCTCGCGTTGCATGTTTAATGTATAATAGAATACGGGAATTAACGCGAACACGCATTTTACCTTAAAATGCCTAACGTTTCGGCGCAGGTTGCACTCGCCGTGGTCCCAGGCAGACTGATTTTATTTTATTATTTTGTTTAGAAAAACGCGTGCACGCGTTACAAGAGGAAGTATTAGCGCTGCAGGCTCGCTACCAGCGCGAGTTACAACGTCTAGAACAAGAGAACAGAGAGCTGAGACAACAGAACATGCTGCTGCGCCAGGGACGACAGCCTTCCACTAGGAAGATGAAGGTACGAATGACTGTTGCATTGGTAAATGTGGTGTTAAACTCCGATTAAGCGATGTGTTTGCCTGCTGGAAGATTCAGGGTGTTAGTTTATAATTAGTTAGAAATCTTCGAGTCTTGCATTTATTTCAGACTTCAGCTTTTTGATCCAGACAGATATTTTTATTCTTGAAAAAAAGATTATGAGATGGTAATTTTTGATAGGTTTTATTTACACGACTGATGATCTTAGAATAATAGGTGTTTTATTTCTGTCGGAAGTTACTGTTTCATAAATGTGGTGATTTCCAGGGTCTTTTATTTAGGGGTATATAGTTTTAGACTGATTGTTCTTCTTTACAGTGCCAAGATTTCCACGCTAGGAAACTAAAAGAGAGGAATGATTTGAAAATGACACTTTCTTTTCAGTTTTTAACTGATGTTCTTTTGTGTTGCAGCGTTCTCTAATCGACATGTACTCAGCGGTACTAGACGAGCTGTCGGGCTGGGACGCGGGCGAGACGGACCGGCTGCCGCGCGTGGTGGTGGTGGGCGACCAGTCCGCCGGCAAGACCTCCGTGCTGGAGATGATAGCGCAGGCCAGGATCTTCCCCCGGGGAGCCGGCGAGATGTGCACCAGGTACGTAACAGTGGGGGAGGGGCGACCAGTCCGCCGGGAAGACCTCCGTGCTGGAGATGATAGCACAGGCCAGGATCTTCCCCAGGGGAGCCGGTGAGATGTGCACCAGGTACGTAACAGTGGGGGAGGGGCGACCAGTCCGCCGGGAAGACCTCCGTGCTGGAGATGATAGCACAGGCCAGGATCTTCCCCCGGGGAGCCGGCGAGATGTGCACCAGGTATACACGCGCCAGATAACTTTAAGTCTCTGAATATAGCAGCATAAGTCTCTGAATATAGCAGCAAATCGCTGTGAGGCCGAAAAGACTCAAATAAGAGACATAGAAGGAACTGTGGGTGATGGAAAATATGCTTGTTTTTTTTTTGTTTTCTTATGTAAGTTGTACATTTTATTTTCAGAGCGCCAGTGAAAGTGACGTTATCAGAGGGCCCGTACCACGTGGCGCAGTTCCGTGACTCGGCGCGAGAGTTCGATCTCAATAAGGAGTCTGATTTAGCTGATTTAAGAAAGTAAGTATACATTAATATCAGTATATTCACTCACTATTTAAGAAATAGTAATACTGTCAATTAAAAAAAAGCTAGCCGTGAGTTTCGTGCCGTTTCTTCTTTCACGAAAATACTATGACTATTTCAAATACTTGTTAAAAGTTTTTGGAGTAAAGCATATTTGAATTTGACTCTTTTCTTATTTGCAAACTAAGTTCAAAGATGACGCTACACACTTTTTCTTGCGCTGTCAATTAATATTTATTCACAATATCTACATGATATTTTGAAGCATGGTCAGTTGCTCAATTTTACATATTTTACAGGAGTAGATACATTGTGTATGTTTATTGACCGGTATCAATTTACTTTTTATTACTTCTTACTAGTATACATTACTTTTTTGCCGTTAGATTTCATATTAACTTTTGTGTGGTGTTCCTGCAGAGAGGTGGAGTTGCGCATGCGCAACAGCGTGCGCGGCGGTCGCACGGTGTCGTCCGAGGTCATCTCCATGTCCGTGAAGGGGCCCGGCCTGCACCGCATGGTGCTGGTGGACCTGCCCGGCGTCATCTCGGTAACTACCTCGTTTATACTTTATTACTTTCTACTGTATTTGTCTGAAAATAAATTGAATAAGCTGATGTCACATAATAAACCGGCAAAGTACAAATCGGACTCGCGCAAGTAGGGTTCTGTACCATCATATTTAAAAACGTTTATTGTATAGATGATAATAGGGTCCCGTTTTTACCTTTTAGGTACGGAACCCTGTAAAACTGTTGCAGAATAAACGATCCAAAGATTAATTATAAGTTAAATTTTCTACGTACGTTACTTAAAAGTTCTAGAGAAAAATCATGACTTAAAAGATTTATAGAATAATGCTTGTTACCTACGTACATTTGTTAAGTCTTACCGGCACTTAACCAGCAAATCAAGACCTCACCTCTCCCTATCTGGGAGGATCTATAGTCTGCCTAGCACTGCAAAATTACTCGGTTAATTTTTTTTATCCTATGGTGAATGACATTTTGAAAATTGTGAGCCACCAATATCAAACGTGACTGCTTCAGGTTACCGTTAATGTAGAAAAGTTATAGTGCCTTCAAAATGTAATTTAAAATATTAAGTATGTTATATTGTAATTTCAGACTCAAACAGTGGACATGGCGTCAGACACTCGTGACGCGATCAAACAGATGACCAAGCAGTACATGGACAATCCCAACGCTATCATATTATGTATACAGGTATTTAAACTATAGCATTATATAACCGAACAGAACTATAATTTATTTAGTTAGTAATGTATAACAGAAACATTCTTATTAAGCCATTTTATTATGCATATTATTTATTTACTATATTTGCCGTGCATTGGCTTGTATCAAAAAGTTAATCTAAATAATCGCTTAATGATTTTTGTATTGTTATCTAAAGCCTACATTTTAATGGTTTTTCAAATAATTCGTAGGATCAATTATGTAAAAAACGGCATTAGTTATTTAATAAAGACATCTGCAAAGTGGTCCCGATTAAATTCACACGTTTAAACAACCTATTTAGCGAGTATTTTAGTTGACATTTTGACATGTACGTGTTGATAAATATCGTATTCGAACCCAGGACGGCTCAGTAGACGCGGAGCGAAGCAACGTGACAGACCTGGTGTCGTCGTGCGACCCTTCAGGCAAGAGAACCATCTTCGTGCTGACCAAGGTGGACCTGGCGGAAGAGAACCTCGCCAATCCTAACAGAGTGAGTACATAGACACAGGTTTGATTCACAAGTGGGGAAAAGTGCTATTGTATTTTTCACTATAAATTTTTTTTTACAAGCCTGACATACCATAAAAAACTCGCCCCCCTATTATACAAATAAGCTTTGAACGGCGAAATGCGAAATTTCGTTCAGTTTGGACGCTTCATTAGTTTGAAAAAGCGTGATATTACCGAAGTATAGTTCATTTCTTTTTTTTTTTTTGCCTACTATCTAACATTTAGAGAGATGTATGTTTGTCTGTCCTTCTCCCAGGCTTCCCTTGACGGGACAGATTACTATTCTGTCTCAATTGTACCTTGAGTCCTTGACAGAACACATTATACAAGCATGCCCAGTTGCCCTCGATGGGACTAATGTTAATATTTTGTTGCCCTAGTCGTTCGTTGTATCAAAATCGCGGTACTACAGAGGCTAGTCCGATCATTTATTTAGTCCTAAGGAGTTACGTGCATAGATACATACATAAAGTCTCGCCTTCTTCCCATATGGGTAGCACGCCACTTGGTACAGTCCTTACTAACTTCCCTTGCCTCATTCACATCCATACATCTTGTCATACAGGACATAATTATTCTCAACCTAATTTTCCTCCTTTATTATTTTAACACCTACTTCATTTAATCTCTACATCACCCCAAGGTAGACTGGCAGAAAATGCCTTTGGCATTAAGTCCGCCTTTGTACAAAATTTGTATAAGATGTTTAAATAAAATAAAAATAATTTACTTTTTTTACTGAAATTTGTGTTTTGTTATAGATCCGTCGTATATTGGAAGGCAAGTTGTTCCCGATGAAGGCACTGGGCTACTACGCCGTGGTGACGGGCCGCAGTCGCAAGGACGACTCTATACAGAACATACGCGAGTACGAGGAGAGGTTCTTTAGATCCTCCAAGCTGTTCAAGTGAGTATTAAACATTTACATGATTATTTATATATCTCTGGATAACTAAGTATTTATGTACAATGATAGAATCTATACGAGACATGCAAAGTCATCACAGTTTTTCTAGAACAATTCTCATCTTATTATCTGACTAGCTGACCCGCGCAATTTCGCTTGCGTCAAATAAGAGAGAGTGGGTTAAAATTTTCCCCGTTTTTGTAACATTTTTTACTGGTACTCTGCTCCTATTGGTCGTAGCGTGATGATATACAGGGTGTAAATGACAGCTAACCGAAAACTTTACTGGTAAGTTTGTGACACTGTATGCGCGAAATTTACTCCAACGATATTTCTCGGAAATGATTGGTTCCCGAGTTAGTCATTTTTGAGCGTTCAATGTATAGTGAACAACGCGATGTATCTCCGCGCATGCCTACGTGACTTCTGGCGGCGGCGGCGCGCTGAGCGACGACATGTCGCGACGCGTCGTAGGTACATACGCGTACCACCACGTCTATGCGCTCACTAGTATGCAACGCTATCATTAGATAACAATCTTATGTATCGTTTATGGTATCGTAAGTAGGCCCGTATGTTACAATAGCTCATAGTAAAATTGTAAGTAGGTAGGTACCTACTTGGCTTACGTGAAATCAAACAATAATAGCAAAATGTAACCAATAATAAGAAAGTGCTAAAACAAATTGTTATCAATATCTATCAACACGCAAATACCTGGTGTATGGCGAGAGTTTGAGTACCTTTGGATCCGGACGTACAGGTGCAGAGCACGCCGTGCACTTCCACGTGCTTCACCATACATAACACATCAACATTTCTTCCTATTTACGAACACAACTGCACTTCGAAAACAATAACAACAAAAATAATAACAATAAAAACACTAACAACTCAAAACCGAAACAATAACAAGTAATAATAAACAACAGTTCACACACGACACGACGAATAGGACATAACGAACGACACCGGTGAAGAGCTTCCGTCTTCCGCGAGCGAATTGCTCGAACTATCAATCAAAGAGAGCCGCCGGCGCCTCTCCGCTCACTCGCGCCGCCCC
The DNA here is from genome assembly GCF_050436995.1 of Anticarsia gemmatalis. Lineage (NCBI taxonomy): Eukaryota > Metazoa > Arthropoda > Insecta > Lepidoptera > Erebidae > Anticarsia > Anticarsia gemmatalis. The sequence goes on along the minus strand of NC_134770.1, from coordinate 707,199 downwards.
TCGCCCGCCCCACCCGCTCCCTCCGCGCCGTCCGCGCGCGCGCCGCCGATTTGGTGACGAGCGACGAGTTAGGATCCCAGCGAGAGATTAGATTCAATAAAATATTGATGTGGCATTACTATTTTTACTTGTCACAGTTGTTACTGGTTGCATTGTAGTTTTATTCAAATACCGAATAACATTACAAACATTATTGATGTAAGTTTAAAATACTTTGATATTTATAACATAAAATCAGCTTAAAGTAAATAAAATAAACACGAAACGTTTATTTAATTAAACCATAAAAAATGTAGGTACATAACAATGATAACAATCAATATCCATTAATATTCTTATCAGAGAAACTAACTTATCATAATTCATAATCCCCGGAGAGTTACTTAGCATCCATTTTGTCGCATCCCATCTATGTAACATCCACGCGCGGTCGCGGCGTCATGCGTCACTACGGCCATCTACTTTTCGAGTCGCACCGCGCTTGTATGAAGTATGAATGAGCGTGTAAATATCGAATAGAATTTTGCAAGAACAAATGGAACAAAGCGACAATAAATGTTAAATTGTTTATTAGAGATTTTTATAGCGCTAAAGAATATCAAAAGGATTTTTTGTCGTTCTGTATGTATTTGTACGTGTAATAATAAGAAATCACACATTTTAAATCTTATGAATTTACCTTTTATCGGAGAGCGGGATAATTATGTAATTTTCATTTTTAACATAGAACAAATACTAAGTAACGCTGCATACTAGTGAGTGTGAGGCTGACAGCTGTGTGCGTAATCGTGTCTGTGTGGCGCGCGTAGGTACGCGGCGTGACGTCGACCGTCGCGGCCGGCCGCCGCCGGCGCGGTGTCGTTGGCCGAACAGCTGATAGCGAATTTATACGTTGTTATAATCCATTGCTGTTTTTTGTGAAAAACAGTAATATGACTGATTTTTTTTTCATATTCATGTTGCATTGTGAAGTATTAACGAAATAATACCAAAAAAAATTAAAAAAAACGCATAAAAAATCGGAAAAATCAAGAAAAAACCGATGAAAATTTTCAACGCCATAAGCACCAGAATCGTGTCTAAAGTCATTTTTTTTCGTTTTCGGTAGGCTGTCACTTACACCCTGTATAGCCTTCATCGACAAATGGGTTATCCAACACTGAAAGAATTTTTCAAATCGGACCCGTAGTTCCTGAGATTAGCGCGTTCAAACAAACTCTTCAGCTTTATAATATTAGTATAGATAGTATTCTTGTTAATTTTGGCAGCAAATAAATGGGATTTTTGTATAAATATTCTCAAGTAAAGCGATAGAACGAAACAATATCTTATACTAATAATATTCGTCCCCCAGGGACGGGCTGGTGACCCCGTCGCAGGTGACGACCCGCAACCTGTCGCTGGCGGTGGCGGACTGCTTCTGGCGCATGGTGCGCGCCTCCGTGGAGCAGCAGGCCGACGCCTTCAAGGCCATGAGGTTCAACCTGGAGACCGAGTGGAAGAACACCTTCCCCAGGTATACACTCTCTTTGTGACCTTATACCACGCTAGGTAACGGTTCCTTGAAAACCTGTTGTCAAAGAATTTTGCTAACGTTTTTGCAACCAGTGTCAACCCTTCTGAGAATAATCAATATAATAATCAATCAAGAGAAATAATCCTTTTTAGTTATGTACTGCTGAAAGTGTAAGTAGTGGTGTTAATTTCTTCAATGTTAGTTCATTATAGGAGGCGTGACTTTTGCCATATAATGATATAATTTTTCTAGTTTCAAATAAAAATTAATGTATAATTATTCTTTGTCTATAACCGCGCGCAATTTATACTAATGTTACTCACGAAAAATCTATTCACATTAACAAAGTCGGAGATAAAACTAGTTGATTAATATTTTGAACGTCATGACGACCGCTGTGCGTCACCTAACAATCAGCGAATCTCAATACATGACATCTAAAAAAGCCACAACACTATATTTAAATTCAAATACTTCCCTAATACGCAGACAGCGCGAGTTGGACCGTGACGAGTTGTTCGAGCGCGCTCGTGCGGAGCTGCTGGACCAGTCCGCCGAGCTGTCCGCCGTGGCCGCCAACGTGTGGGAGATGCGCCTGCAGCAGGCGCTGTGGAGCGCCGCGGCTGAGAGAGTGTTCGGCGCTATCTACCTGCCCGCCGCCGCTAACGCACATACTGATGTCGGTATGTGAACTATATTATTATACATTACGAGATAATGCTATATGGCTAATGAGTTTTGAATGCAATAGTTAGCTGCTTTGGAAAAGGTTGAAAAAAAATAAAGAAAAAGAAGAGCGGCAAATAGAAATAATAGATGTGGTCATTGTACATGGGATTGGATGGGACACGCACAAAATAAGAAACTTTAAAGACAAGTTATTTTTTGCATGTTTGTAAGAGTCCTCATCTCCGTCATCTCTGTTTTTCTTTTTATATTTTTACAAAGCAGCAACATTAGTACTCAGACACATAAAGTTATTTGACGCATGCTTTAAAATCCCTACCGTCTACAGTTTACAGGCATGTACTAACTAAATCATCCCACTGACCTATTTATTCCTAATACACTTTACGAGTTCTGCTCTATTCATGTTCATAGCGTTTATGCCCCGTCAAGTGAAATGTAACCACGTGGACACAGCTGCTACTACAATATGGCTAGACCCTTACGACTTTGATAATAGTAAGATTCACGTACACGAATAATATTACTATTATAGTTAGATTACTTATTAAAAGTAGAACAATTTTGAATGTATTTACGATGTATTAAATGTTAATTCTTCATGATTGTAATTTTTAGTCGTTATTTAATTTGTAACTTATTATTTCGTTAGAAATGTAACAATAATATGTATATTGTAAAATTTTTAAGTATAAAACACAAGATTCCCAAGTTTCTACTATTAGCTGATAATCTTACAGTAAAATAATTGTAAATTACTAACACATTTTTCAGCTGCCTATTCTTTGGTATGTTTTAAACCCTTGTTAAGGGGGTCGACACAGCACGTTTTCATCAAAATTTACTTAAAACAAATTTCACTTATGTTTTTAATTGGTCTGTGCGATGCCTGATGTTGGAGTCGGCTTCCAGTCTCACCCCTGAATACCAGTATTTTACATGGAGCGATTGCTTATTGGACCTTCACAACCTAGTTACCTGGTTAATAACACAATACCCTAATACTCATCCCTCCTATACTTTTTAACTAAATGCTATGAACGGCATGTCCCAGACAAGTTCAACACGGCGGTGGACATCAAGCTGCGCGAGTGGGCGGAGGCCGAGCTGCCGGCCGCGTCCATCCGCGCGGGCCGCGACGCGCTGCGCGACGAGTTCAGCGAGCTCATGGCGCGAGCCCGGGACACGGACCCCGTCTACGAGCCCGTCAAGAGGGAGGCCGTGGACGAGGCGCTGCGCCGCCACCAGTGGGAGGACCGCGCGCAGGACGTGAGTGTCACTAGTTGAACACACGCAGCTTCCCCCGCGTTCTCAAATGAGTATAACGCTCTCCAAGCTGATATTTAAGCCAGTTTTAATGAAACCAGTCAACTGTGCAGGACTTGTGATGTGTAAAACATTGATAGGATATGCGACTTCCGTGTAGAGACCTCTAATTCAAATTCCGGACTGTGCCAAAAATGTATCCCTGAATTATTCCGTAAGAAAATCTAAGTGAATTGTCTGAAAACGATTAGTCGAGGTCGTAAACGAGCCTCGTAAAGCACGACCGTGTCACCATCGGTCCTACGACCGACTTCTTACTTCAGAAATTGAGAATTCTAGGTAATCTAAGAATAAATTTTAATAAATGCTGACTTATTTCGATAGCAAAACACCTTTTTCTGATTATCCAGGATCCCTTGAATTTATGCTTAATTTTCTAGGGATTCTTTAAACGGAAAAAACAAAACGGAGACGCTGCCATACCATGTTATGATAATATAATGACATTACAGGTGCTCCGCGTGCTACAACTGAACGCGCTACAAGACCGCTGCGTGTCGTCGCGCCAGGACTGGGACGCCGCGGTCACGCTCATGGACGCCGCGGTCAAGGACAGGCTCGACGACACCAACAAGGAGCTCAAGGAACTCACAGGTATAACGAGGACTTTATTATTTATGATGACGTCTCATTGTAATTTTTCCTCTCATGAAGCCGTCTCATGGTAGTTTTTCCTCTCATGAAGCCGTCTCATGGTAGTTTTTCCTCTCATGAAGACGCGATGAAGACGCCTCTTGGTAGTTTTTCCTCTCATGAAGACGTCTCATGGTAGTTTTTCCTCTCATGAAGACGTCTCATGGTAGTTTTTCCTCTCATGAAGCCGTCTCATGGTAGTTTTTCCTCTCATGAAGACGTCTCATGGTAGTTTTTCCTCTCATGAAGCTGTCTCATGGTAGTTTTTCCTCTCATGAAGACGTCTCATGGTAGTTTTTCCTCTCATGAAGACGTCTCATAGTAGTTTTTCCTCTCATGAAGACGTCTCATGGTAGTTTTTCCTCTCATGAAGCCATCTCATGGTAGTTTTTCTTCTCATGAAGACGTCTCATGGTAGTTTTTCCTCTCATGAAGACGTCTCATAGTAGTTTTTCCTCTCATGAAGACGTCTCATAGTAGTTTTTCCTCTCATGAAGACGCGATGAAGACGTCTCTTGGTAGTTTTTCCTCTCATGAAGCCGTCTCATGGTAGTTTTTCCTCTCATGAAGCTGTCTCATGGTAGTTTTTCCTCTCATGAAGCTGTCTCATGGTAGTTTTTCCTCTCATGAAGACGTCTCATAGTAGTTTTTCCTCTCATGAAGACGCGATGAAGACGTCTCTTGGTAGTTTTTCCTTTCATGAAGACGTCTCTTGGTAGTTTTTCCTCTCATGAAGACGTCTCATGGTAGTTTTTCCTCTCATGAAGACGTCTCATGGTAGTTTTTCCTCTCATGAAGCCGTCTCATGGTAGTTTTTCTTCTCATGAAGACGTCTCATGGTAGTTTTTCCTCTCATGAAGCTGACTCATGGTAGTTTTTCTTCTCATGAAGACGTCTCATGGTAGTTTTTCTTCTCATGAAGCCGTCTCATGGTAGTTTTTCCTCTCATGAAGATGTCTCATGGTAGTTTTTCCTCTCATGAAGCTGTCTCATGGTAGTTTTTCCTCTCATGAAGACGTCTCATGGTAGTTTTTCCTCTCATGAAGACGCCTCTTGGTAGTTTTACCTCTCATGAAGACGTCTCATGGTAGTTTTTCCTCTCATGAAGACGTCTCATGGTAGTTTTTCCTCTCATGAAGCCGTCTCATGGTAGTTTTTCCTCTCGTGAAGACGTCTCATGGTAGTTTTTCCTCTCATGAAGACGCGATGAAGACGTCTCATGGTAGTTTTTCCGCTCATGAAGACGTCTCATAGTAGTTTTTCCTCTCATGAAGACGCGATGAAGACGTCTCTTGGTAGTTTTTCCTTTCATGAAGACGTCTCTTGGTAGTTTTCCCTTTCATGAAGACGTCTCATGGTAGCTTTTCCTCTCATGAAGACGCGATGAAGACGTCTCATGGTAGTTTTTCCTCTCATGAAGACGTCTCATGGTAGTTTTTCCTCTCATGAAGACGTCTCATGGTAGTTTTTCCTCTCATGAAGACGTCTCATGGTAGATTTTCCTCTCATGAAGACGAATCTTGGTAGTTTTTCCTCTCATGAAGTCGTCTCATGGTCGTCAAACTTAAATAATGATTGACCCTCAGGTCCAGGGCTCAAAGACCGCTGGCTGTACTGGCAGTCCAGCACGGAGGAGCAGAACCGTCGCGCGGAGGTGCGCAGCGAGCTGGAGCGGCTGGGCGTGGCGCGGCCCGGCCTGGCCTACGACGAGGTGGTGGCCGTGCGGGACAACCTGCGGCGCCGCGGCATCGAGGTGGATAACGACTACATCAGGGAGACATGGAAACCTGTGTATTTGAGGTCAGCATTTTTAATCTTTTTTCGTACAATAATTTTGGCTGTAAAGAAGTAGGACGCGAACTTGTTCCAACGATATATACTTGTTTGAACGATAAAGGAATCAATCATCATGAGACAACCTTGCATGCCTGAGAGCTCTTTAACACAGTTCTTGAAGATATGCAAAGTCCTCAACCCGCAATTGGCCAGCGTGGTGGGCTCAAGGGAATAGTAATCATTTTCTTTTTAATGTAATGTGTTGTTGTAATATTTCCAGGAACTTCCTGCAGCGCGCTCAGACGCGGGCACGTGATTGTAGAAAGAGTTTCTATTTGTATAGTCAACAAAATGGAAATGGAGTAAGTTGATGTTCATTTATTATTTTTTGTTGCAGATATCCATACCTTTCTTTAATATAAACTGTAAATATTTTGAAAATAGTAGATTATAAGTATATATAAGTCTATACCTATACCTTTCTTAATTTACAATTTCTTTAAGTAAAAATGTTTTACTCACTAATACTAATATTTGAATTGGCCTTGTCTTTCCTAACTATTTACTTTGAGTTGTCAGTGCCATTTACAACCTATTCCCTCCTTCATTCGGGGAGTCTTTGTCCAGTATAGGTCTTAATAAATGTCATCATTTGACCCAAAAAAAGCATTTTGATCTACTCTCCTAAGGAAACAAAGTTAATATTTGTTCCTTAACTAATATAACATACTTATGTATGTGTGTACGCATGACAGAAGGAGTGCTGCGAGGTGGTGATGTTCTGGCGGGTGCAGCAGACGCTCCGCACCACGGCCAACGCGCTGCGCCAACAGATCGGCAACAGGGAGGCCAACAGACTCGACCGCGAGCTGCGGGAGGTGCTGGACGAGGTAACCACATAGCTTATATCACAACCTGCTCAATTCATCATCAGTCTAGCCTTTCTTCCTACCATTTTGGAGTCGACTTCCAGTCTCACCGGATAAAGATACCAGTATTTTTTAAAAACGACTGCCTACTTAACCTCGAGCTTTTTCACAACCTGCTAAATTAAGGGAAAATTTTATTTTCGAAGTAGTTTTTTGTCTTTCATAATACATATTTTATGACCGTATTTTACAACACACAAAAATTACTAAAAGAACCCATTTTTTTGTTTTATTCGTTATTCAGGAATTTTGGTATTGGACCATTAGAATGTGAAGTAAAGGAATCACCTTTAGACAGCTTTTGAAGTTATTTAAATGTTCTACTTAGCATAATGGTCCAAAGGTTCAACCTCCCATTCACTCTGGGAGGAAAGCTGTGATTAAACAACAGTGCCGTACATGATACATTCCACTGCTCCCACAAATATGGGTCTATAAACCAATTGATTGATATTAATGATTGTTCCATTATATTTAACTGTAATATTGTACCGTTTCAGATGGCGGCGGATCCTGAATTAAAAAAGAAACTGTTATCTGGTAGAAGAGTAGAATTAGCTGAAGAATTAAGTACGTATATACTTCACATTGTAATATAAATATGAATATACATACATAATAATATATTATTTCAGAAGGAAATACGTATCTAACTAAGGACTGAAAGCTTAGGACTTAAGTATTAGTAAACTTACCTAAGAGCATTAAATCTTTAATTTTAAAAGGGATGGTTCAAATCTAAACAGGTTACCCCTATAACATAATTATGAATAACAATACTTATAAGTATGTGGCCCTATTTTTGAACCCAATTTGGGTCAATTTACATAGCAATTGGCCTATGAGCCAGAGGCAAGGCTAATATCCTGTGATATTTCACACATCTCCTCACAGACCTTACGTCAAAATATAAAAATCAAACATATATTTAATCAATTTTTGTAATTTTCCAGAACGAGTAAGGCAAGTCCAAGAGAAACTGGAGGAATTTATAGAAGCGTTAAACAAGGAGAAGTAGATTATTGTATATTGTAGCTATATATTATGTACACACGATATATAACACGCTCCGCAATGCATATATCGATAGACTTACATACATACATACATACAGATATCTACTATAGAGTACGATTTCGATTTCTGAGTCTAGGTCATTTTGAATATAGTAAAGATTCGATTCTTGAGTCGTACAGTTGTTAAATAATTGCGCTAGACCTCTCACTGGTCGTGTCGGTTATCCGTCCCACCGGACTATGAGAGTGAAGTAATAGAGAGTGTACCTGTGTATTGTGCACAAACGCGACATTATAAATTATGCACAGTCGGCTAGTTTTAATGAAATTGGCCACCGTAGCCAAATGTCGGCCAGGAGGACAGTAATGTAATATTGAACTGTAAAATACATACAACTGTTACCAGAAGTTTACGTTAGTAGTGGGTTTGATACCCAAGTCGGATAAAACTAATATTTAATTTGGCACATGGTGTCAGTAGAATGGAAATATACTTAAGATAAAGATAATTAAATATATCTTATTATGAGTTATTGTTAATGTACTGATACTAGTTTAACTTTTTACTGATAAGTACCGGGTAAGTTAACTAGTAAAATTGTGACAGATTTCTTAATGAAATTGTCTGGAAATGATATAAAACTTGCATTTTTCATCTTACTAGTCTTGTCTTTAATTGTAATAGCATATAAGCGTGTGTTGAAACCGGCACTTGATCTTATGACTGTATTACGATTTTCGCACTCGGTACTATCAACTATCGAGTTTTTGACACAAAAATCTATTTATTAAATAGTTCTTGTGGAATACGCTAGGGGCGCTGATGAGGGTTCCATACAACAATACTCAGCTGTCGATAGTGTTAGTAAATGTTCTGTATATTGTATAAAACAAACCTTTTTCTATATAAGAATGTTAAAATACTGTTATACGGTTGAAAACCGATGAAATGTTGAATATGATATTGCATTTGTAAAACTCATTAGGTCAGATTTAAGTCATTTTCAGATAAACTCATCTACATTATGAATGAATAACAGTGCGTTTCTACTGAATACTGCTACGACATAGTAAATATTATAATAACGGCTTCTTCCCATAGGGGTAGATAGAGGCTACAAGCAACATACTCATAATTTATGTTTTAAAATGATTTTCTCATATATAAATAATTCTATGTTTCGTACCTACTTGTAAAAATAACACCTATTTTAAAATTCTACTATTAGTTACCAATGAAATTAACAGCCAGTTTGACTTTTGAATAAGTACTAGTTAATCTATCAAAGGAATTTTGACAAAAGTTTTTTATACATTTGCTGTCACTTTATCTTCAGGTAGCTTAACCAACACTTAAACTGGCTCATTTACAATGTACTTGTTATAAATGTTAGGTAATATTTAACCATCAGATTATATTATGTATTGTTTGCTTGTCTTTTTGTTTAGCACAATAACTATAAATTACGATTCAGATATAATTTTTGAAATATCTTCAAGAAATTATATTTTAGTTAATTTATACAAAAATTATGAATTGTACACTAAAAACCTTTCTTTAGAATGATACTGTCTCCTAATGAAAATCGCATGAAATTCTGCTCATTATTATCTGATGTATTTAAGCCTATTAATGATGTTAAAGTAATCATTAAAATGTATTTCATACATACATATACAAATTCACATCTATTTCCATAGGGGTGGAGACCAGAGATCACTTCTATCCTAACAATATTATGTTCCTAAAATTGTAATTTTCGTTTGAATACATGATTTATTTTAGACATTTAGAGCGTGCGAGCGAGAAGCTTATTTATATGCGTGAGCGAGAAAGAGACAGAAATATAAAGTATGCTTGGGTTTCTAGTAACAAATCTGTTTTGTGGTTAAATTAAGTATTTTTATAAAATAAACCACTCAATAGCCAACTTTACACACACTCTATCGCACGTTCTTAGGAGTGTACAGGATTACGCGCGGGAAAGCAGCGCGGTCTTCGCTTGCAAGACAAATAAGCGTGACGCGTGGTCTTTCCTTTTCTCCTGAAACATCCTTTATACGTGCGCTCTTTCAAGCACTATTGTTGTTTCATGCGCGATAGAGTGTGTGTGTAAAGCTGGCGAAAAAAGCATAGAATAAGACATTTACGATTTAACATACAGGTGTGAATTCTAGCGAATATATGCATTGCTGGTGAGCAAATACGTTGTATTATTTTGTTATTAATTTAACTGCTTGATCTAAGTTTTCTTTAATAAAATGTTAAATTTAAAGTTGAGAGTTTTATTTTATACTAACTTCTGCCCGCAGAGTCGTCCATGAAAAAGTATTCTACATTCATAATTTTAGATTTTCGCATTGCATGTTTATTTAATACATATAGATCACTCAGTCACATACATGTACTTAACTACAGAGTACAGCTATATAAGTCACTGAACACATTTAAAACTTCATCAGAAACTTTCGCAAATACAACATAAGCATTTGAATTATTTTTGTGATAGTTGTATAAACGCTATTTTGAGTTAGCAGACAAAACAAATACTTTAAGTTTGGATTACCTTAACTACACCGTATATTATTATTCTTTCATAATCACATAATTGAAATAGTATAAACACATTCAAGAACATAATTTCATTTTATTCAGATAACAAAGAAAAAACAATGAGCTAAGCTCTGACTAGTATATAATAATTTACTAACATTTGCTTAAGTTACATTTTTATATACATACATAAAATCAGGCCTTTTTCTTGTAGACAAAGGCAGAGATCACAAAACGCTACTCGCTACGACTTCTACATTACCCCTCTTATTCATAAACACACTATAAACCTATTTTAGTTAAAAAGCTACTATAATATGTTTTCTCTCTTTCATTTCGCTAACGAGTGAAAGAAACAAAACACTTTATAAGCCTTTCATAACTTCATATATTTTTATGATTATGAGGGTAAATTTTTACACATTAAATATTTATGTTCATGGTACATCATTGATGGGAAATTCAAATATTGTATTAGCTTTTTCAACCTTAAATCAATAGATATAAAAAACAAATTAGTTTTCAAATTCAGCGTGAACAAAGAACTGCATTTCCTTGTTCTCGTACTTTAAAATGAGATCTTTGATTTCCTCACGTAGCTGAGTATCGTCATCCCGACGGCCATACCGGTTTTTAGTAACAAGTTTGAAAATACTGATCGCTAAGCGAGCCTCGCTCCCTGGATTCTCACTTAACATACCCTTAACAATCGCGGCACTAAACTCGTTTTTCATAGCCTCACACACGAAGTAACTGTGCAAGTACTCGGAAAATGCAGAGCGATACAATTCTATAATAGAGTCAAAATATCGAGACTTCAACTCAACCAGCTCCCTGATAAAATAACTACCGAACGTGAAGCCAACGATGTCCACCCCCTCTGTCCTCTTCCTCACAATATCTTCAAACACTTCAGGACTCTGCTTGATGCTCTGTCTCACAGCTTTGTAATACAACATCACCGCGTGGATTTTCACAAACAGGCCAATATGCCTTTCTTGTGGAAAACACTCTTGGAACCAAGAAAAAATGATCTCAATAGCAGATAAACAGGACTCACGTTTGACGTCAAAAAATGCAGAGTTATAAGTCAAGCTCTTAACAATCTGCTCGATGTTTTTTTCATAGAATAGTTCTCTATCCACAATAAAATTGTCACTATCATGGAATGTACGAATTTTATCCAAAAACGGTTTTCCAATCTTCTCCATCCTTGCCTGCAGTTCGTTTTCGCTTTTGCTCAACAATAAATATCTGATAATTATCGCAGGATACGATTCTAGGACTTCGTTATCGATGTTTTCCAACATTCGTACTAATACAGCATCGAGCAGATCGTCACTAACCTGCGGGAGACATTTCATCAGCTCACTGAGGACGTCGCGTGCGTTACTATCAGTGATCTTGTCGAGAGCGAGATAAAGAGAGGCGCAGTAGTCGGCTCTGATACTTTTGGGCACGTAGCTGACCTTCTTCAATATGTGACGAAGACCCTGACGCGGCGTGAGGTCCACGCGCGACATGACAGGCTTGACGATGTCCCAGACTCGCGGGTCGGCTGCGTCACCGACACGTCGGAAATACAGCAGAGCCGCGCGCAACGCCGATGCGGGACGAATGCTCGCCGCCGTCGCAAATATATCGACTGCGCAATCTGTCCGATGTGCCAGCGCTAACGCTAAGCGCACCGTGCGCTTGCTGCGCTCCTTCAACAGCGACTGCGCCAGTTCCGTCACCAGCGCAGGCGGACAGCGCATCGCGCGCCAAGCTACTGCCTTCATGCCAGTGTCGCGGAAGCTGAGGGCCAGCGCGTCTGGAGCCGGCCGCGCCCGATGCATGTTAGCGCGCAGTTCTGCTGCCACCTTGGAGTGTTTGTCACCGTCATGCTCGCGCCATGTTGCCTGCATGTCGATGCCGGCGAGCGTCGCCAGCGGCCGCGCCAGTCGCCTGTGTGGCTCCAGGGTGACTTGCTCTTCTAGCAACTGATGCACCTGTTGCGCCAGTTCTTCATCCCCATTGAAGTAGATGATCACTTTTAATAGAAACCTGTCAGCTTGAGTTTCGGCGTCCGTCAGCAGTTTAACGATCCACTCAGGTCTAAGTGCCACGGGCTCGTGACGGAGCGCGTTCAGGAGCGCCGCGTCGTCGTGTCGGAACTCCAGGTTGTATCGAAGTAGGTCGCGACGACCGACCCGGGCATTGTACAGACACTCAAGCAGTTTTCGCGCCACTTTCGAGTTTCTCTCCGCCAGAGCCGTGGCGGCCGACACAATGGGCGAGGATTCCATACGGATGCGGTAGGTCTTGAGCACGTCCAGCAGCTGATGAAGCCGAGTCGCCGCCAGCTCCGGCTCGGCGTCGGCGGCGGCCGACACCAGGAGCCGCTGCAGGCCGGCGGCCACCGCGGCTCTCTCGGCGGCCGAGAGCTTGTACTCCGCGAGCGTGGTGAAGTCCTCCAGGAAGGCGGCGCGCACCGCCGGCTCCGGCTCCCTCGCGGCGATCAGGCACCGCAGCACGACGGCGTGCAGGCCCTCGCGGCACTCGGCCTCGGGCGCGGAGCCGTCCAGCCCCAGGCCCCGCGCGTACTGCAGCATGGTGTCCCACACGTCCTGCGGCAGGCGCCAGGCGGCGGCCCTCCGCGCGAGGCTGCGCACGACAGCGGCGCGCTCGTGCACGGGCTCGTTGCGCAGTCTCAGCGCTAGCTGCAGCAGCGCCCGCACGCTGTCCGCGTGCCCGCCGCTCTTGCTCACCAGCACGAGCAGCATGTCGCGCCGCCTGTCCGCCGAGCTGGCGGCGCCCACTCGCCGAGACAGCTCGTGCAGCGTCGCCTCGAAACCCTTGAACCTAAAGTGGTCGAACAGTTTCTGTAGTTCTGAGTCCTCGACGCAATAATCGACGTCCATCACACGATCGTCCGCGAATCGACGGAGCGTCTGCGGGAACCCCTCACCGTCGAAATCGAAAGGTCTAAGTTGAATCAGTTTATAATCCCGATCTATGAACACATTTAATTTTTTATAATTGACGGACGGTGAGGCTGGCGCCTGATACGGCCGTTATACACGCGTTTACCGACATCTTTATCAACAAACACGCGTCTCTTGAAAACTGCTCTTTCGTCACGGCTGACACGTTTCACTAGAGGCTCCACGTTCTTGTACGTGAACCACCAGCTCAAGTACTGCGCCCTCGCCAGCTTCAACACTATCTCCTGGCACTCCTCGACACTCAGCAGCTTTGCTACTGTGGGTATGTGAAGAAGATATACACAACACAACTCCGGTTTGCTCATGAATCTGCTTTTATGAAAACGCATGATGTAATCTGTAGCTGATGAACTTAGCTTTATCCCAAGTTTATGATACTTCTCAACAATCTCAAAATATACATCAGGTTCTGTCTTCAATATGAATCTTATACTTTTGTAGTATTTCTGTTCATCTTGTAGATATCGTTTCACTAACACATCATCTGATGCCAACGCATCAAAGTATATTTTGACAAGCTTGGGATATTTCTCCGCCAGTACTTTAAGACAGTGAGGTGATATCTTTGACATTATGTTTGGAAACTCGTTCAGAACAAATTCATAATCACAGTGACTTAGAAACTTGACAGCGAAGTCAAATTGAGTCTCCTTGTAATACTGGTAGAACTGCTGACACCTTCGAGGATCACTTAGATGGATGTACAGCCAGTTCTTCATTTTGCTGATAGCTGGTGTTATCATATTCGGGAAGAGTGTTTCTTCCAAATATTTGGGGTCGATTACATCATGATGTTCCAACAGCCATTTACTCTTTAATGCTCTGCTCACATACAACATGTCGTCATCTTTGACATTTTTCAGGATGTAGTGAACGTTTTTCAGTTTGTTGGCGAGGTCTATCTTAAACAGTCGGTCAAGCGCAGTCTGTTCGGGCAGAGCTTCGATGTCGTTACACGATGCTTGGTCGCTGGCAGCCTGCTCCACCAGTGAGTTGAGGTGGCGGTGTCGCTGTCCCAGGGTGTCTCCCGACAGCGACACGGGCAACAAGCTCGCCATCTGTTCGTAAGAAAAAAGTGAGCAGGTAAACAACCAAATTTAAAAAAAAAGTTATACAATCTTACCTATCTAACTCGTATTCTGATAATAAAGAATAGTCATTGAAGTAAATTTATTGTATGAAATATTACTGCTGGAAACAAGTAACATTTTAGATAAATCACAAACTAAACTATGTATGAAATTTACAGTCATAACTTCCAATAAAAGTGTTTTTTTTCACCCACAGTCAGCTAATGAAAAAACTAACGAATCTATGATAATTACCTACCTTGATAGCTTGTTTTTCCGGTCACTGGATTAGGTTAAAGATTGAGTTAACTACGACATTATCAATAAAACAAAAGCGATCGGCTTATTGTCGAATATGAATAACAATATACGATTCTCGTTACTGCACTGGATATTGGATTCTTACAAATAGAAATTTCGATATTAAGTCATCATACTTATGAGACGGTCCTAAACATTTAACTATCCAGACCGAACCTTCGTTCCTTGATTCCTCTTTGTACACAGATAATGACGCACACAATTCCCGGTAGCTCGACATTTGTCTTGTTTTTATATTATTATGCAAATTGCTAAAATCAATAACAACTGGACTGTTCCTAAGTTCATGCTGTTCATGTTTCTTGAGTGTTGCCACAAAAAAAATGTTTGTAGGAAAAATAGGTCTCGACATAGTAAAATTAAACGTACCTACGATTTTTATTGCCTTCGGTAAGTTATTAACTATATCTGAATCAAAATACTATATTATAAATCTTAGTAGCAAATTGCACAGAGAATATTTTTAATAGATGATGTGGGCAAATAGAAAGACATGATTTTTACAGACAGAGGTTCTTATGCTATTATCTTACCCACACCGTTAGCCGATAAAATGGATTCGAAGTTCTCTCGTAACTTTATGAAAATCAAAAAGGTTAAAATTATTTCTGCTTTCATCGTATTAATGGACCAACAATAAACAGTTCCAAGATATCTTGCATACGCTTTGCTATTCTCCAACCCTTAGTCATAGGTACCCTACTTAATTACCATAACAAAAACAAAAAACTTACTCTCCTATGTTTAAATCTAAGGAAATATTATATAAACAAATCATACATCATAATCAAAAAGCTTTTATTTAACACGAAAATAGAATAACTAATAAAAAAGTAGTTAACAAAATCATAAGTTTTAAAATATGTACTTAATATAAACATTTGACGTCGTTTTAAAACGACGATCACGCCGTATCAAAATTGCGCAGAAACGGCATGTAAGCTAATTTATAGGTAAGTAAGTAAGTAAGTGAAAGGTGAGAAGTTTTAGACCCTACAGGCAGCACAGCTACATATTTGGGTGATTAGGTTAACAAAGTAATACTATAGTGTGTGATAAACATTCAACATGTAAAGTTATTTTATTATGAAACAAGTTCAGCGTGAGCAAAAAACTGCATTTCCTTGTTTTCGTTTTTCAGCATCAACTCTTTAGTCTCCTCACGTAATTTATTGTTGTCAAACTTACTGCCATACCGGTTGTAATTAACATGTTCAAAAATACTAATAGTTAGACGAGCCTCGCTCCCATCACTCTCACTTAATATACCCTTAATAATTGCGGCAGTGAACATGGCTCTTGTAAGCCCATACGAGAAGTACCTGCCCAAATATTCACTGAATGCAGAGCGATACAACTCTACAATGGAGTCAAAGTATTGAGACTTCAGCTCAACCAGCTCCTTCACAATATATCTTCCGAACGTGAAGCCAACGATGTCCACACCCTCGGTCCTCTTCCTCACAATATCTTCAAAGACTTCAGGACTCTGCTTGATGCTCTGTCTCACAGCTTTGTAATACAACATCGTCGCGTGGAGTTTCACAAACAAGCCAATATATTTTTCTTTCGGGAAACACTCTTGGAACCAAGACACAACTCTCTCCATGGCAGGTAGACAGAACTCATGCTTGACGTCAAAAAACGCAGAGTTGTATCTTAAACTACTGACAATCTGTTCGATATTTTCTTGATAGAAATATTCGTTCTCTCTTTCTCGGAATGTATCAAGTTTTTCCAAAAATGGTTTTCCAATCTTTTCCATCCTTGTCTTAAGTTCGTTTTCGCTTTTGCTTAAAATTAAATATCTGATAACTATTGCAGGATACGATTCTGGGACTTCCTTGTCGATGTTTTCCAACATTCGTACTAATACAGCATCGAGCAGATCGTCGCTAACCTGCGGGAGACATTTCATCAGCTCACTGAGGACGTCGCGTGCGTTACTATCAGTGATCTTGTCGAGAGCGAGATAAAGAGAGGCGCAGTAGTCGGCTCTGATACTTTTGGGCACGTAGCTGACCTTCTTCAATATGTGACGAAGACCCTGACGAGGCGTGAGGTCCACGCGCGAGATGACGGGCTTGACGATGTCCCAGACTCGCGGGTCGGCTGCGTCACCGATACGTCGGAAATACAGCAGAGCCGCGCGCAACGCCGATGCGGGACGAATGCTCGCCGCCGTCGCAAATATATCGACTGCGCAATCTGTCCGATGTGCCAGCGCTAACGCTAAGCGCACCGTGCGCTTGCTGCGCTCCTTCAACAGCGACTGCGCCAGTTCCGTCACCAGCGCAGGCGGACAGCGCATCGCGCGCCAAGCTACTGCCTTCATGCCAGTGTCGCGGAAGCTGAGGGCCAGCGCGTCTGGAGCCGGCCGCGCCCGATGCATGTTAGCGCGCAGTTCTGCTGCCACCTTGGAGTGTTTGTCACCATCATGCTCGCGCCACGTTGCCTGCATGTCGATGCCGGCGAGCGTCGCCAGCGGCCGCGCCAGTCGCCTGTGTGGCTCCAGGGTGACTTGCTCTTCTAGCAACTGATGCACGTGTTGTGCCAGTTCTTCATCCCCATTGAAGTAGATGATCACTTTTAATAGAAACCTGTCAGCTCGAGTTTCGGCGTCCGCCAGCAGTTTAACGATCCACTCAGGTCTAAGTGCCGCGGGCTCGTGACGGAGCGCGTTCAGGAGAGCCGCGTCGTCGTGTCGGAACTCCAGGTTGTATCGAAGTAGATCGCGACGACCGACCCGGGCACTGTACAGACATTCTAGCAGCTTTCGCGCCACTTTCGAGTTTCTCTCCGCCAGAGCCGTGGCGGCCGACACTATGGGCGAGGATTCCATACGGATGCGGTAGGTCTTGAGCACGTCCAGCAGCTGATGAAGCCGAGTCGCCGCCAGCTCCGGCTCGGCGTCGGCGGCGGCCGACACCAGGAGCCGCTGCAGGCCGGCGGCCACCGCGGCTCTCTCGGCGGCCGAGAGCTTGTACTCCGCGAGCGTGGTGAAGTCCTCCAGGAAGGCGGCGCGCACCGCCGGCTCCGGCTCCCTCGCGGCGATCAGGCACCGCAGCACGACGGCGTGCAGGCCCTCGCGGCACTCGGCCTCGGGCGCGGAGCCGTCCAGCCCCAGGCCCCGCGCGTACTGCAGCATGGTGTCCCACACGTCCTGCGGCAGGCGCCAGGCGGCGGCCCTCCGCGCGAGGCTGCGCACGACAGCGGCGCGCTCGTGCACGGGCTCGTTGCGCAGTCTCAGCGCTAGCTGCAGCAGCGCCCGCACGCTGTCCGCGTGCCCGCCGCTCTTGCTCACCAGCACGAGCAGCATGTCGCGCCGCCTGTCCGCCGAGCTGGCGGCGCCCACTCGCCGAGACAGCTCGTGCAGCGTCGCCTCGAAACCCTTGAACCTGAACTCGTCGAACAGCTTCTCAAGCTCCGTTTTTATTTTAATGCAAGCGCCCTCCATCCTGCAATAAGCTGCGCACGGAGCGCCCAAATATTTTCGCTTCTTAAGGTGTTTTCCAAAGAAAATAAAGGGCGTTAATTGTATAACTTCATGTTCCTGATCGTTAAACACATGCGACTCTTGGTCGACGACGGTTGGTGAGGCTGGTTCCTTGTAGGGCCAGTTAGACACGAGCTCGCCGACATCTTTCTCAACAAACACACGTTTCTTGAAGGCTGCTCTTTCGTCACGGCTGACACGCTTCACTAGAGGCTCCACGTTCTTGTACGTGAACCACCAGCCCAAGTACTGCGCCCTCGCCAGCTTCATCACTATCTCCTGGCACTCCTCGACACTCAGCAGCTTTGCTACTGTGGGTATGTGAAGAAGATATGCACAATATAGTTCTACTTTACTCATGAATCTGCTTTTATGAAAACGCAAGATGTAATCTGTAGCTGATGGACTTAATCTTTGGCCGAAACTTAAAGTGTGATACTTCTCTGTTATGTCTAAAAATACATCAGGTTCTGTCTTCAATATACATCTAATGCTTTTGTAATACTTTCGTTCATCTTGTAGATATCGTTTCACTAACACATCATCTGATGCCAACGCATCAAAGTATATTTTGACAAGCTTGGGATATTTCTCCGCCAGTACTTTAAGACAGTGAGGTGATATCTTTGACATTATGTTTGGAAACTCGTTCAGAACAAATTCATAATCGCAGTGACTTAGAAACTTGACAGCGAAGTCAAATTGAGTCTCCTTGTAATACTGGTAGAACTGCTGACACCTTCGAGGATCACTTAGATGGATGTACAGCCAGTTCTTCATTTTGCTGATAGCTGGTGTTATCATATTCGGGAAGAGGGTTTCTTCCAAATATTTGGGGTCGATTACATCATGATGTTCCAACAGCCATTTACTCTTTAATGCTCTGCTCACATACAACATGTCGTCATCTTTGACATTTTTCAGGATGTAGTGAACGTTTTTCAGTTTGTTGGCGAGGTCTATCTTAAACAGTCGGTCAAGCGCAGTCTGTTCGGGCAGAGCTTCGATGTCGTTACACGATGCTTGGTCGCTGGCAGCCTGCTCCACCAGTGAGCTGAGGTGGCGGTGTCGCTGTCCCAGGGTGTCTCCCGACAGCGACACGGGCAACAAGCTCGCCATCTGTTCGTAAGAAAAGGAAAAGCTTAAGATGAAGTTCCCACGAGATTATATAAAAATCGGTACGATGAAATAGGGGTCAAAACTAGAAGGTAGATATAATTAGGTAGGTATATCCATCTATCTATATAATTATGATACTCAAAGGTGACTGACTGACATAGTGATCTATCAAGGCACAGCCCAAACTACTGGACGGATCGAGCTGAAATTTATCATGTAGGTAGATGTTATGACGTAGGCATTCGCCAAGCAAGGATTTTGATAAATTCTACCCCGACGGAGATAAAATAGGGGATGAAAGTTTGTGGGAAACTATGTCAATTTTAAACCGATCGGGCTGAGACTTTGGAGGCATAAAGCTATTATGACGTAGGCATTTCCTAAGAAGAATTAAAGATTTTTATAAATACCACCACTAAGAGGGAGTCACGTTTGTATAAACTTCTTAGATTTTCCACTGATTGAACTGAAATTGACAAAGATTCACACATAGGGCACTTTTTACAACAGGAAAACTTCTCACGCGGCCGAAGTCGTGGGCGGAATTTAGTACGTATATATAATTACCTAAATCGTTTTAAAGAACATTGGGAGAATCCTATGAGTCATCACCAAAAGTTAGTAAAACGTAGGTACATAACATTGCCTCATATCTTTAAAATTGTAATTTATTTGTCGTACTCAAAACAATAACATGTTACAGTTCTTAAAATATTGAAATTGAATAACAAATAAATAGGTCCATTACCTTATTTCACTGATTTCTTTTATAAGGCGGTGCTACTATTAATAGGTAGGTGTGCCAAGAAAGATATCAGCTGGCCAATCACAATAAACACGGTTTTATCGTTATGTTAACGCGATTAGCCGATTATCGTAAATTACTCATTAAATTAATGAACTACTTTACTATAATGAGCCACTGTCACTAGCTGTGAACTTAAAATAATAAGGTTTTATGTAGAAACATACAATATAATAGAAAATTATAAAACTTTGTTACACACTGTACCTGCACTACCTACTGTACCTACTACTGACTATCAAGGTCACAGTGATATGTTCCTATCTTCACGACAGTCCAGTGTTGCCAGCATTGAATTGATATTACTCCTATATAATATCATTTGTATTAAAAATAGGAGAAAAACTAAATAATTGTACGAAAGTATTGAATAATTTGAAAACTGAATAACAAGGTACATAGAAGCGTATTGTCTCTATCCAAAGGCACCGTTATATCTGTACTTACTAATATTACAATGCTGAAGAGTTTGTTTGTTTGTTTGAACGCGCTAATCTCAGGAACTACTGATCCGATTTGAAAAATTCTTTCAGTTTTAGATAGCCTATTTATTGAGGAAGGCTATAGGCTATATATCATCACGCTACGACCGATAGGAGCGGAGAAGCAACGAGAAATGTTACAAAAACGGGTAAAATTATGACGCATTCTCTTATGTGACGCAAGCGAAGTTGCGCAAGTCAGCTAGTCATAAATATTTTCCGTTGTCGTACCCTACATGTATATAGATTGGCTTTTGTTTTGTAGTAATGTAGTAGTAAGTAAGTAGAAGTAGGTAGTAGTAGTAATATAAGTAATGGTATATACCTATGTGTAACATATATTGAAGTATAATATTCCATGAAAATTTACCTCAAGCGTGGTCTCCGCGCGCTTTTTATGTTCCAGACGAGCGCTTACAAATTCGGGTGACAGGGTTATCCAAGCATAAACTGTCTGCGTTAATAAATTTTTAATTAAATAATTATCTAAGAAACAAGTTCAGCGTGAGCAAAAAACTGCATTTCCTTGTTTTCATTTTTCAACATCAACTCTTTGATCTCCTCACGTAGCTTAGTGTTGTCAAACTTGCTGCCATATCGATTGTAATTAACATGTTCGAAAATACTGATAGTTAGACGAGCCTCGCTCCCATCACTCTCACTTAATATACCCTTAATAATTGCGGCAGTGAACATGGCTCTTGCAAGTCCATACGAGAAGTACCTGCCCAAGTATTCAGTAAATGCAGAGCGATACAACTCTACAATGGAGTCAAAGTATTGAGACTTCAGCTCAACCAGCTCCTTCACAATAAGTATATCTTCCGAACGTGAATCCAACGATGTCCACACCCTCGGTCCTTTTCCTCACAATATCTTCAAACACTTCAGGACTCTGCTTAATGCTCTGTCTCACAGCTTTGTAATAAAACATCGTCGCGTGGAGTTTCACAAACAAGTCAATAAATTTTTCCTTTGGGAAACACTCTTGGAACCAAAACACCACTCTCTCCATGGCCGGTAAACAGAACTCATACTTGACGTCGAAAAATGCAGAGTTATATCTTAAACTACTGACAATCTGTTCGATATTTTCTTGATAGAAATATTCGTTCTCCCTTTCTCGGAATGTATCAAGTGTTTCCAAAAATGGTTTTCCAATCTTCTCCATCCTGGCCTTAAGTTCGTTTTCGCTTTTGCTTAAAATTAAATATCTGATAACTATCGCAGGATATGATTCTGGGACTTCCTTGTCGATGTTTTCCAACATTCGTACTAATACAGCATCGAGCAGATCGTCGCTAACCTGCGGGAGACATTTCATCAGCTCACTGAGGACGTCGCGTGCGTTACTATCAGTGATCTTGTCGAGAGCGAGATAAAGAGAGGCGCAGTAGTCGGCTCTGATACTTTTGGGCACGTAGCTGACCTTCTTCAATATGTGACGAAGACCCTGACGCGGCGTGAGGTCCACGTGCGAGATGACAGGCTTGACGATGTCCCAGACTCGCGGGTCGGCTGTGACACGTCGGAAATACAGCAGAGCCGCGCGCAACGCCGATGCGGGACGAATGCTCGCCGCCGTCGCAAATATATCGACTGCGCAATCTGTCCGATGTGCCAGCGCTAACGCTAAGCGCACCGTGCGCTTGCTGCGCTCCTTCAACAGCGACTGCGCCAGTTCCGTCACCAGCGCAGGCGGACAGCGCATCGCGCGCCAAGCTACTGCCTTCATGCCAGTGTCGCGGAAGCTGATGGCCAGCGCGTCTGGAGCCGGCCGCGCCCGATGCATGTTAGCGCGCAGTTCTGCTGCCACCTTGGAGTGTTTGTCACCGTCATGCTCGCGCCATGTTGCCTGCATGTCGATGCCGGCGAGCGTCGCCAGCGGCCGCGCCAGTCGCCTGTGTGGCTCCAGGGTGATTTGCTCTTCTAGCAACTGTCGCAAGCGTCGTGCAATTTCTCCATCTCCGTTGAAATAGATGATTACCTTCAATAGAAATCTGTCAGCTCGTGTAGAGCCGTCTGTCAGCCACTGGACAATCCATTCAGGCTTGAGCGCTGCGAGGTCGTGACGTAGCGCGTTTAGAAGCGCCGCATCGTCGTGTCGGAACTCCAAGTTCTGACGAAGTAGTTCACGGCGACCGACACCGGCTTCAAACAGACGCACCAACAACGGTCGCGCAACTACCGTGTCACGTTCCGCCAGGGCCGCGACAGCCGCCACCACCGACGAAGATTTCAGAGGAATGCGGTAAGTTTCAAGCACGTCCAGCAGCTGATCGATACGCGTCGCCGCCATCTCAAGTTCGTCGTCGGCGACCGACACCAGAAGCCGCTGCAGGCCGGCGGCCACCGCGGCTCTCTCGGCGGCCGAGAGCTTGTACTCCGCGAGCGTGGTGAAGTCCTCCAGGAAGGCGGCGCGCACCGCCGGCTCCGGCTCCCTCGCGGCGATCAGGCACCGCAGCACGACGGCGTGCAGGCCCTCGCGGCACTCGGCCTCGGGCGCGGAGCCGTCCAGCCCCAGGCCCCGCGCGTACTGCAGCATGGTGTCCCACACGTCCTGCGGCAGGCGCCAGGCGGCGGCCCTCCGCGCGAGGCTGCGCACGACAGCGGCGCGCTCGTGCACGGGCTCGTTGCGCAGTCTCAGCGCTAGCTGCAGCAGCGCCCGCACGCTGTCCGCGTGCCCGCCGCTCTTGCTCACCAGCACGAGCAGCATGTCGCGCCGCCTGTCCGCCGAGCTGGCGGCGCCCACTCGCCGAGACAGCTCGTGCAGCGTCGCCTCGAAACCCTTGAACCTGAACTCGTTGAATAGTTTCTGAAGTTCTGACTTAACTGTGATAAAATCATTGACACTAATTATTTCAGCAATGTCACGCTTGCATTCTTTCCTATTCATAATTTGTCGTCGTATTCTGGGGATTAAAGGCCACAATTGAATTGGTGAATGCTCTTGATCGTCGAACATATGAGTTGCCTCCATGTCTGCATCCTTGGCTATCGGAGAAGCTGGTAAAAGATAGGGCCATTCAACAATATACTCGCCAACGTCTTTCTCAACAAACACACGTTTCTTGAAGGCTGCTCTTGCGTCACGGCTGACACGTTTCACTAGAGGCTCCACGTTCTTGTACGTGAACCACCAGCTCAAGTACTGCGCCCTCGCCAGCTTCATCACTATCTCCTGGCACTCCTCGACACTCAGCAGCTTTGCTACTGTGGGTAGGTGAAGAAGATATACACAATATAACTCTGGCTTTCTCATGAATCTGCTCTTATGAAAACGCATGATGTAATCTGAGGCGGATGGACCAAGTCTTTTTCCAGAGCCTAAAGTGTGATACTTCTCTGTTATGTCTAAAAATACATCAGGTTCTGTCTTCAATATACATCTTATACTTTTGTAAAAGTTTTGTTCATCTTGTAGATATTGCTCCACTAACACATCATCTGTTGCCAACGCGTCAAAGTATATTTTGACAAGCTTGGGATATTTCTCCGCCAGTACTTTAAGACAGTGAGGTGATATCTTTGACATTATGTTTGGAAACTCGTTCAGAACAAATTCATAATCGCAGTGACTTAGAAACTTGACAGCGAACTCAAATTGAGTCTCCTTGTAATACTGGTAGAACTGCTGACACCTTCGAGGATCACTTAGATGGATGTACAGCCAGTTCTTCATTTTGCTGATAGCTGGCGTTATCATATTCGGGAAGAGTGTTTCTTCCAAATATTTGGGGTCGATTACATCATGATGTTCCAACAGCCATTTACTCTTTAATGCTCTGCTCACATACAACATGTCGTCATCTTTGACATTTTTCAGGATGTAGTGAACGTTTTTCAGTTTGTTGGCGAGGTCTATCTTAAACAGTCGGTCAAGCGCAGTCTGTTCGGGCAGAGCTTCGATGTCGTTACACGATGCTTGGTCGCTGGCAGCCTGCTCCACCAGTGAGTTGAGGTGGCGGTGTCGCTGTCCCAGGGTGTCTCCCGACAGCGACACGGGCAACAAGCTCGCCATCTGTTCGTAAGAAAAGGAAGAGCTTAAGATGAAGTTCCCACGAGATATACAATATATGGGTAGGATTAGGGCTTAATAATCATGTAACATACAAAACAATAACATTGTTAGCTAATTAAAAAACTTAAATGTCACACATACTAAATAATAAAATTATGTAAACACAACAGTAACACTCTGTATAAACAATCAAAGTACATCAAACCGTGCAGCAACGTCGCGTGCGCCTTCCGTCCAATAGCAGAACGCTAGAAAAGAGAGCCTTTTTTTTAATTTTATTTTTTTATAATATTTTTTATGGACATTTTTTTTTGTATTTCTTTGTAATTAGTGTAATTGGCCTAGCCGTTCTAATTATATAAATAAATTTATTGTGGTAACGTTCTTTCTCATTTTAGTTTCATTGATCGCGACTCGTGAGCCAGGTGAACGAACTTTACTCGAGTTGATTATGTACAGGCTGTGGAAATTTGTTAATAAAGTTAATTGTTAATAGGTCGGTAATTATAATATAATAATACAAATTGTTGTACTTTCTATGACCAAGAACTTCTAGCCCTACCCATACGTTGAAGGAAATAAGCCATTGCAGCGGCACGTTGTATAGGTACAATATTAATATATAATTAGGTACCTTAATCGTTTTATAGAACATTGAGAGAATCCTATGAGTCTTCACCAAAAGTAAGTGAAACATAAGTACATAACATTGCCGTATATCTTTCAAATTGTAATTTTATTTATTTGTACTCAAAACAAAAGCATGTTACAGTACCTCGATTCTCTGACACTATCGACTACCGACAACCGAATCAGTAATGTGTTGAGCGCCTCTGACGGGTGTCGTAGGAAATATTTTGGCAGTACATTCTAAATGTCAAAATTTCGATAGCTAGCCGGTTGTCGGTAGTCGATAGTGGTAGAGAATCGAGGTCCAGTTCTTAAAATATTTAAATTGAGGAACAAATAAACAGGTACATTACCTTATTTCACTGATTTGCCGGTGCCATTATTAATAGGTAGGTGTGCCAAAAAAGTTATCAGCTGGCCAATCACAATAAACATTTTTTTTTCTGGTTTTATCGTTATGTTAACGCGATTAACCGATTATCGAAAATTACTCGTTAAAACTGATGAACTACTATACTATCATGAGCCACTTTCACTAGCTGAGAACTTAAATTAATAGGGTTTTATATAGAAACATACCGTTTTTTTGAGTAATATAAAACTTTGATATACACTATACACTGTACCTAATGTACCACCGACAGCCGACTATCAAGGTCACAGTGATATGTTCCTATCTTCACGACAGTCCAGTGCTGCCAGCGTTCAATTGATATTACTACTATGATATAATTTGTATTAAAAAATAGTAGAAAAAGTAAAATATTGAATAATTTGAAACCTGAATAACTACATAGAAGCGTATTGTCTGCATCCAAACGCATAAGGCCCCGTTATATCATAAAATAATATCTTCCATTGTCGAACCCTACATGTAGATTGGCTTTTGTTTTGTACTTTTGTAGTAATATAGGTAATGTTATGGCCGTCTGACAACTTGGATAGAAGCATTTCTCTATTCAAAGTGGTCAGATCGTGGAGATCGCGCGATTTCAAAAGCCTTCGTAAAATGCAAAACACAACATATTATATATATTAAAGAATCTATAATAGATATTGAAGTATTCCATCAGAATTTACCTTAAGTGCGGTCTCCGCGCGCTATTTGTGTTACAGGACGAGCGCTTACAAATTCGGGTGATAAGGTTATCCAAGCAAAAACTGTCTGCGTTAATTCATTTTTATTAAACATACAAAAATATTTAGGTATCTAAGTAAAAAGTTCAGCGTGAACAAAGAACTGCATTTCCTTGTTTTTGTTTTTCAACATCAACTCTTTGATCTCCTCACGAAGTTTAGAGCTATCAAACTTGCTGCCATACCGATTGTAATCAACATGTTCGAAAATACTGATAGTCAGACGAGCCTCGCTCCCATCACTCTCACTTAATACACCCTTAATAATCGCGGCAGTGAACATGGCTCTTGTAAGACCATACGAAAAGTACCTACCCAAATATTCACTGAATGCAGAGCGATACAACTGTAAAATGGAGTCAAAGTATTGAGACCTCAACTCAACCAGCTCCTTAACTATATATCTACCGAACGTGAAGCCAACGATGTCCACACCCTCGGTCCTCTTCCTCACAACATCTTCAAACACTTCAGGACTCTGCTTGATGCTCTGTCTTACAGCTTTGTAATACATCATCGACGCGTGGAGTTTCACAAACAAGCCAATATATTTTTCCTTTGGGAAACACTCTTGGAACCAAGACACAACTCTCTCCATGGCCGGTAAACAGAACTCATGCTTGACGTCAAAAAACGCACAGTTATATCTTAAACTACTGACAATCTGTTCGATGTTTTCTTGATAGAAATATTCGTTCTCTCTTTCTCGGAATGTATCAAGTTTTTCCAAAAATGGTCTTCCAATCTTTTCCATCCTGGCCTTAAGTTCGTTTTCGCTTCTGCTTAAAATTAAATATCTGATAACTATTGCAGGATACGATTCTGGGACTTCCTTGTCGATGTTTTCCAACATTCGTACTAATACAGCATCGAGCAGATCGTCGCTAACCTGTGGGAGACATTTCATCAGCTCACTGAGGACGTCGCGTGCGTTACTATCAGTGATCTTGTCGAGAGCGAGATAAAGATAGGCGCAGTAATCGGCTCTGATACTTTTGGGCACGTAGCTGACCTTCTTCAATATGTGACGAAGACCCTGACGCAGCGTGAGGTCCACGCGCGAGATGACAGGCTTGACGATGTCCCAGACTCGCGGGTCGGCTGCGTCACCGACACGTCGGAAATACAGCAGAGCCGCGCGCAACGCCGATGCGGGACGAATGCTCGCCGCCGTCGCAAATATATCGACTGCGCAATCTGTCCGATGTGCCAGCGCTAACGCTAAGCGCACCGTGCGCTTGCTGCGCTCTTTCAACAGCGACTGCGCCAGTTCCGTCACCAGCGCAGGCGGACAGCGCATCGCGCGCCAAGCTACTGCCTTCATGCCAGTGTCGCGGAAGCTGAGGGCCAGCGCGTCTGGAGCCGGCCGCGCCCGATGCATGTTAGCGCGCAGTTCTGCTGCCAACTTGGAGTGTTCGTCACCGTCATGCTCGCGCCATGTTGCCTGCATGTCGATGCCGGCGAGCGTCGCCAGCGGCCGCGCCAGTCGCCTGTGTGGCTCCAGGGTGATTTGCTCTTCTAGCAACTGATGCACGTGTTCCGCCAGTTCTTCGTCCCCATTGAAGTAGATGATCACTTTTAATAGAAACCTGTCAGCTTGAGTTTCGGCGTCCGCCAGCAGTTTAACGATCCACTCAGGTCTAAGTGCCGCGGGCTCGTGACGGAGCGCGTTCAGGAGCGCCGCGTCGTCGTGTCGGAACTCCAGGTTGTGTCGAAGTAGATCGCGACGACCGACTCGGGCATTGTACAAACACTCTAGCAACTTTCGCGCCACTTTCGAGTTTCTCTCCGCCAGAGCCGTGGCGGCCGACACAATGGGCGAGGATTCCATACGGATGCGGTAGGTCTTGAGCACATCCAGCAGCTGATGAAGCCGAGTCGCCGCCACCTCCGGCTCGGCGTCGGTGGCGGCCGACACCAGGAGCCGCTGCAGGCCGGCGGCCACCGCGGCTCTCTCGGCGGCCGAGAGCTTGTACTCCGCGAGCGTGGTGAAGTCCTCCAAGAAGGCGGCGCGCACCGCCGGCTCCGGCTCCCTCGCGGCGATCAGGCACCGCAGCACGACGGCGTGCAGGCCCTCGCGGCACTCGGCCTCGGGCGCGGAGCCGTCCAGCCCCAGGCCCCGCGCGTACTGCAGCATGGTGTCCCACACGTCCTGCGGCAGGCGCCAGGCGGCGGCCCTCCGCGCGAGGCTGCGCACGACAGCGGCGCGCTCGTGCACGGGCTCGTTGCGCAGTCTCAGCGCTAGCTGCAGCAGCGCCCGCACGCTGTCCGCGTGCCCGCCGCTCTTGCTCACCAGCACGAGCAGCATGTCGCGCCGCCTGTCCGCCGAGCTGGCGGCGCCCACTCGCCGAGACAGCTCGTGCAGCGTCGCCTCGAAACCCTTGAACCTGAACTCGTTGAATAGTTTCTGTAGTTCTGATTTCATAACAAAGCAATCATCTTCCATCATACATCTCATGCCCATTCCGCAAAGGTCTGAGCAGTCTCCATCGAGACCTAAAGGATAACGTCGGATCGGTTTATATTCCTGATCTTCAAATACATTTGAATCATCTTCTCTGACGGTTAGTGATATTGGTTCCTCGTACGGCCAGTTAGATATGCGCTCGCCGACATTTTTTTCAACAAACACACGTTTCTTGAAGGCTGCTCTTTCGTCACGGCTGACACGTTTCACTAGAGGCTCCACGTTCTTGTACGTGAACCACCAGCTCAAGTACTGCGCCCTCGCCAGCTTCATCACTATCTCCTGGCACTCCTCGACACTCAGCAGCTTTGCTACTGTGTGCATGTGAAGAAGATATGCACAATATAACTCTGGCTTTCTCATGACTCTACTTTTATGAAAACGCATGATGTAATCTGTGGCGGATTGACTTAGTCTTTGGCCGAAACTTAAAGTGTGATACTTCTCTGTTATGTCTAAAAATACATCAGGTTCTGTCTTCAATATACATCTAATGCTTTTGTAATACTTTCGTTCATCTTGTAGATATCGTTTCACTAACACATCATCTGATGCCAACGCGTCAAAGTATATTTTGACAAGCTTGGGATATTTCTCCGCCAGTACTTCAAGACAGTGAGGTGATATCTTTGACATTATGTTTGGAAACTCGTTCAGAACAAATTCATAATCGCAGTGACTTAGAAACTTGACAGCGAAGTCAAATTGAGTCTCCTTGTAATACTGGTAGAACTGCTGACACCTTCGAGGATCACTTAGATGGATGTACAGCCAGTTCTTCATTTTGCTGATAGCTGGTGTTATCATATTCGGGAAGAGTGTTTCTTCCAAATATTTGGGGTCGATTACATCATGATGTTCCAACAGCCATTTACTCTTTAATGCTCTGCTCACATACAACATGTCGTCATCTTTGACATTTTTCAGGATGTAGTGAACGTTTTTCAGTTTGTTGGCGAGGTCTATCTTAAACAGTCGGTCAAGCGCAGTCTGTTCGGGCAGAGCTTCGATGTCGTTACACGATGCTTGGTCGCTGGCAGCCTGCTCCACCAGTGAGTTGAGGTGGCGGTGTCGCTGTCCCAGGGTGTCTCCCGACAGCGACACGGGCAACAAGCTCGCCATCTGTTTATGAGAAATGTAAAGATTAAGTTCTTACTAGGTTGTATACAAAACAAATAGTACCTACAGTAAAACCAAATGAGGTCGGAACTAACAGGAAAAAAATATAAAAATATACCCATACTTGACCTATTTACGCAAACAAGAACCAATCCACATCAAATTAGTTTCGAAGAAACGGGATCTTTGGCCTAAAATGGGTTCATTCCGCAACAGACGGTGCTGTAAACTTGTTTGTCGGTACACTCAGTACATCTACGGAAACCATTTTCTAATTTGAGCGTCTTAAATAATTATACAAAATTTCTCTGAATGAGGGTTAGTTTTCGTTTACGTAAAAAGTG
This sequence comes from Anticarsia gemmatalis, assembly GCF_050436995.1. Classification (NCBI taxonomy): domain Eukaryota; kingdom Metazoa; phylum Arthropoda; class Insecta; order Lepidoptera; family Erebidae; genus Anticarsia; species Anticarsia gemmatalis. Next base: position 676,764 of record NC_134770.1, on the reverse strand, counting down.
GACCTATTTTATAAAACATTGGGATGATCATATACATATATGATTAATTACCAAAAGATATTAAAACACAAACGCGTCACATTATCTTTTGATTAAATATTTCATATTCAATTATTTATTTATTTTTACTAGTCATACCCATATTATAGACATGTTACAGTTCTTAAAATATTTAAATTGAATAACAAACAAATAGTTAGATTACCTTATTCCACTGAATTGTGTTGAAAAGCCGGTATCACTTATATAGGTGTGTCAAATAAGAACTATCAGCTGTTAGCAAATCTCAATAAACACTTTCGTTGTATTAACGCGAATATAGTGAATTTAATCAATCTAAATGCGTTGCCTGCAATGAGTCACTGTTACTAACATAGCCAAATACACAAATGATTAGGTTTTAGTAATACACAACTATGATAAATCTACATAACTACATACCACCCACTCTCAAGGTCAAATGCCTGTTTATATATTGACATGTTCCTATCTTCACGCATGTTCAGTGCTGCCAGCATTCAATTGATTTTTCTGCTAAATTAGGTATAAATAATAGTTTTTAGAAGAAAAACGAATCCAACTGTAGTATAAATTGTGAAAAACTGTCGAGATAATTTGAATATTGAGTAACATAGAAAAGGGGTACGTTAACAACATAAATTAACTTACATTTGTCGTGCTTACATGTCATGTTGATTGGCTTTCTTTTATGAACAATTTTATTGCCTCTAACAATGCAACCTGTGTACCTGTACGCAGCTTACATATGCCCAGCAGTGAAGACAATAATGGGATAAATTTACAAGCAGATCTTAAAGATAATTCAATTTAGAAGAAATATTTATTATAACACGAAAAAAAAATAGCAACAAATATATTTTAGACACGTATATAATTTTAACTTAACGTTTAGAAACAATGAAGTCTTATTTGTACTGAAATTCTTATTCAGTTAAACAGGCAGTAAATTCACTCTATATACCAGTGATTTTCATAAGCGTTAGCATTTGACCTAAAGGAATAAATGATCATATTTTGATAAACGACGGTAATATGTTCGGTTGACCGCATAAGGGCCAACATTGGGTGATTTTGTTGAGTTTGAGTGTTGTGTTTAAATTTAAGATACAAAAATATTATGATATTTATTCACTTATTTAAAAAATACCTGACTTATGTAAAAAGTTCAGCATGAGCAAAGAACTGCAATTCCTTGTTTTCATTTTTCAACATCAGCTCTTTAGTCTCCTCACGTAGTTTATTGTTGTTCAACTCACGGCAGTACCGATTGTAATCAATAAGTTCGAAAATACCGAAAATTAGGCGAGCCTCGCTCCCATCACTCTCACATAATATACCCTTAACAATTGCAGCAGTGAACCTGGCCCTCACAGCTCCATATGTAAAGTAAACATGTATGTACTCAATAAACGCGTTGCGATACAACTCTATAATAGATTCAAAGTATTTGGACTTCAGCTCAACCATCTCTTCAACTATATATCTCCCGAACGTGAAGCCTACGATGTCCACCCCCTCGGTCCTCTTCCTCACAATATCTTCAAACACTTCAGGACTCTGCTTGATGCTCTGTCTCACAGCTTTGTAATACAACATCACCGCGTGGATTTTCACGTACAAGGTAAAATGTTTTTCTTCCGGGAAACGCTCATGGAACCAGAACTCAATTTTCTCCATTGCCGCTAAACATAACCCATACTTGACGTCAAAAAATGCAGAGTTATATCTTAAAGAATTCAAAAAATTCGCGACGTATACTTGATAGCAATACACATTCCCTCTATCTCGGAAGGTATCAAGTTTTTCCAAAAATGGTTTTCCTATATTCTCCATCCTTGCCTTTAGTTCGTTTTCGCTTTTGCTCAACATTAAATATCTGATAACTATCGCAGGATACGATTCTGGGACTTCCTTGTCGATGTTTTCCAACATTCGTACTAATACAGCATCGAGCAGATCGTCGCTAACCTGCGGGAGACATTTCATCAGCTCACTGAGGACGTCGCGTTCGTTCGCAGTTATCTTGTCGAGAGCGAGATAAAGAGAGGCGCAGTAGTCGGCTCTGATACTCTTGGGCACGTAGCTGACCTTCTTCAATATGTGACGAAGACCCTGACGCGGCGTGAGGTCCACGCGCGACATGACGGGCTTGACGATGTCCCAGACTCGCGGGTCGGCTGCGTCACCGACACGTCGGAAATACAGTAGAGCCGCGCGCAACGCCGATGCGGGACGAATGCTCGCCGCCGTCGCAAATATATCGACTGCGCAATCTGTCCGATGTGCCAGCGCTAACGCTAAGCGCACCGTGCGCTTGCTGCGCTCCTTCAACAGCGACTGCGCCAGTTCCGTCACCAGCGCAGGCGGACAGCGCATCGCGCGCCAAGCAACTGCCTTCATGCCAGTGTCGCGGAAGCTGAGGGCCAGCGCGTCTGGAGCCGGCCGCGCCCGATGCATGTTAGCGCGCAGTTTTGCTGCCACCTTGGAGTGTTTGTCACCGTCATGCTCGCGCCACGTTGCCTGCATGTCAGCGCCGGCAAGCGTCGCCAGCGGCCGCGCCAGTCGCCTGTGTGGCTCCAGGGTGACTTGCTCTTCTAGCAACTGTCGCAAGCGTCGTGCAATTTCTCCATCTGCGTTAAAATAGATGATTACCTTCAATAGAAATCTGTCAGCTCGTGTAAAGCCGTCTGTCAGCCACTGGACAATCCATTCAGGCTTGAGCGCTGCGAGGTCGTGACGTAGCGCGTTTAGAAGCGCCGCATCGTCGTGTCGGAACTCCAGATTGTGTCGAAGTAGATCGCGACGACCGACCCGGGCATTGTACAGACACTCCAGCAGCGGTCGCGCCACTTTCGAGTTTCTCTCCGCCAGAACCGTGGCGGCCGACACTATGGGCGAGGATTCCATACGGATGCGGTAGGTCTTGAGCACGTCCAGCAGCTGATGAAGCCGAGTCGCCGCCACCTCCGGCTCGGCGTCGGCGGCGGCCGACACCAGGAGCCGCTGCAGGCCGGCGGCCACCGCGGCTCTCTCGGCGGCCGAGAGCTTGTACTCCGCGAGCGTGGTGAAGTCCTCCAGGAAGGCGGCGCGCACCGCCGGCTCCGGCTCCCTCGCGGCGATCAGGCACCGCAGCACGACGGCGTGCAGGCCCTCGCGGCACTCGGCCTCGGGCGCGGAGCCGTCCAGCCCCAGGCCCCGCGCGTACTGCAGCATGGTGTCCCACACGTCCTGCGGCAGGCGCCAGGCGGCGGCCCTCCGCGCGAGGCTGCGCACGACAGCGGCGCGCTCGTGCACGGGCTCGTTGCGCAGTCTCAGCGCTAGCTGCAGCAGCGCCCGCACGCTGTCCGCGTGCCCGCCGCTCTTGCTCACCAGCACGAGCAGCATGTCGCGCCGCCTGTCCGCCGAGCTGGCGGCGCCCACTTGCCGAGACAGCTCGTGCAGCGTCGCCTCGAAACCCTTGAACCTGAACTCGTCGAACAGCTTCTCAAGCTCCGTTTTTATTTTAATGCCATCTGGCCTCGGGTAAAAATTATTGGGACAGCAACCTAAAGGTCTACGGTACGGTTTAGGAAAGAATCTAAAGGGTATCTCTTGGTATTCTTCATCATCAAACAAATGTGACTCGTAGTGGATAACAGTTAGTGAGATTGGTTCTTGATACGGCCAATTAGACACGAGCTCGCCGACATCTTTTTCAACAAACACACGTTTCTTGAAGGCTGCTCTTTCGTCACGGCTGACACGTTTCACTAGAGGCTCCACGTTCTTGTACGTGAACCACCAGCTCAAGTACTGCGCCCTCGCCAGCTTCATCACTATCTCCTGGCACTCCTCGACACTCAGCAGCTTTGCTACTGTGGGTAGGTGAAGGAGATATACACAATATAACTCTGCTTTACTCATGAATCTGCTTTTATGAAAACGCAAGATGTAATCTGTAGCTGATGGACTTAACTTTTCTCCAAGTGGTATGTGATACTTCTCTACGAACCCAAAAAATACATCAGGTTCTCGCTTTAATATACATCTTACACTTTTGAAGAAATTTTGTTTACCTTGTCGATAACATTTCAGAAACACACGATCTGATGCCAACGCATCAAAGTATATTTTGACAAGCTTGGGATATTTCTCCGCCAGTACTTTAAGACAGTGAGGTGATATCTTTGACATTATGTTTGGAAACTCGTTCAGAACAAATTCATAATCGCAGTGACTTAGAAACTTGACAGCGAAGTCAAATTGAGTCTCCTTGTAATACTGGTAGAACTGCTGACACCTTCGAGGATCACTTAGATGGATGTACAGCCAGTTCTTCATTTTGCTGATAGCTGGTGTTATCATATTCGGGAAGAGGGTTTCTTCTAAATATTTGGGGTCGATTACATCATGATGTTCCAACAGCCATTTACTCTTTAATGCTCTGCTCACATACAACATGTCGTCATCTTTGACATTTTTCAGGATGTAGTGAACGTTTTTCAGTTTGTTGGCGAGGTCTATCTTAAACAGTCGGTCAAGCGCAGTCTGTTCGGGCAGAGCTTCGATGTCGTTACACGATGCTTGGTCGCTGGCAGCCTGCTCCACCAGTGAGTTGAGGTGGCGGTGTCGCTGTCCCAGGGTGTCTCCCGGCAGCGACACGGGCAACAAGCTCGCCATCTGTTCGTAAGAAAAGGAAAGGGTAAAAACAAAGTTCTCTCTAGATTATTTAGAAACAAATGTTACAGAAAAATCATTTTGTAGATATTTAGACTAATAGGAAAAATGTAACGTTATTTTAGTACATTGGGAAATCCCGTTGATGATTCATCACCAATAGTTATTGAAGCATAGGCGCATCACATTCGATTGATTAGATAACTCTTATCTTAATGACCAGGTGGAATATTCACAATCATTTTATGAATTTGCAGTCATTTTGTCTACCGGATAGGTTAACTGAAACTTATCCACAGGCAGTGAAACTGGCTTTAAAACTTTTATTATACTGATATCCACTGATCTTAATTTACTACAAGAAACATTAGTAATGGATAAGTAACAACAGCCGCGCTGATCGATTTTCAAGTGAAGCTGCGTTTGCCGAGAATGGGAGTTTATCCATGTTTCCGAAGACACGTTAAATTGTGGGACCCGCCTGTCTTCTTCGAAGATCTTTGGAAGTCGTTACCAGTAATCAGAAGCATGAAAGTCTGACCACCAGTTTTACCGAGAGGTATCGTGTTATTGCCCAGGTAATTATTTTGTGAAGACAGCAATCACTCCATGGAAAATACTATATTCAGCTGCATAGGGTGAGACCAGGAGCCGTCACCAACATAGTTGGAAAAAGACTAGGCTGATGGATATTGATACACAAGGACGTTAATATTAGGTCGGGGAAAAAGTCTTTTCGCAGTACAGTATAAACTTGTAATAAAATCTTTTCTCTACACAAAAATGCTCGATATTTGGGCACCTCACGAGCTCACTGAAAGAAACCTAATAAACCGTGTACTTACTCATTTGTGATTCTTGAAGCCAAAGAGATTTGATTACAAGTTCATACATACTATAATGCGAAAAGACTTTTTCCCTGACCTAATATTACAATTTATATACTTTTTAAGTAAAATAAGAAATATATAATTTACAGTACCTTGTATCACTGGATTGTGTTCTAAAGCCGGTGACAATGTTTACTCTAATAACAGGCAGGTGTTATACGAAACAGTCATCATCTGATTATGAGCTAATCGGAATAAACATATTTTTGGTCGTGATAATAAACAGATAACTGTGAGTCACTGTCACTTAGATAGTAAACATTTAGAGTACAGTCAACCTGGGTAACTCTGAATTATTTGGGTAACATTGACAGTGGGAATTTGAGCTAATTTCGATTATTTTTTCGTATGAAACCGACACAATTGATAAAAGTTCACAAAACTAAAATAAACCTTTATCAATTGTGTCGGTTTCATATGAAAAAATAATCGAAACTAGCTCAAATTCCCACTGTCAATGTTACCCAAATGATTCAAAGTTACCCATATTGACCTTAGGTAAATAAGGTAGAGAATTCACTAGACAGACCATAGCCAGTTGTGCTCACCGGTCAGGAAACGATCTGTGGGTTAAGCAACCCTTAGCGCGGTCATTCTATAGATGGGTGACCGCATAGTGGTATTTGAGCTAGGCGTCTCCGTGCTTCGGAGGGCACGTAAAAAGTCGGTCTCGGTTGTTGTCAATTTAGATACTTAACAGTCGTGCAAAGGCCTTCGGGCGGCTTGAACAACTTTGACACTAGGTTGACCACTAACCATACGAAAAACAACAATGTAAGTGTGTAACTGTTTGTTTTTCCCTAAATAAATAAATAATAAATAAATAATGCCCTGTTTCTGAGAACATTTAGCAATAGCTAAAATCTATTCAATAGCGTTTAAACTCATACACAAAAACGCGAAACCGGGGGGTAAGCGGTGCAAAATCTAAATATTCAATATATTAATTAACCGCGAATCTCTATAACAGAGCAGGGCGGAAAAATGTTTAAAATTATTTCCTTTTGATCGTAACGTTAAGAACTATAATAAAACGCTATCGGTCTACTGGGTATGTGTCAAATACAAACACCACAGACACCAATAAAACACTGATTTATTTATTTACTTTAATAGTAATTATAAGCGAAACAAAAATATGAAATCATTTAAAAGCCATACTATAACAGCCAGCCTGCGACCACGGCGAGTGCAACCTGCGCCGAACCGTTATACATTTCAAGGGAAAATGAGTGTTCGCGTTAATTTCCCTATCCTATTATACATAAAGAGTTATGTTATTAGTATATTATGTTAATAATAGCGATAACCTAACGTTGATGATCAATTTAATGGTGAATTAAAACTAACTAACACATAATTAATGTAATCACGATAAGAAATTACAAGCATGTTTCGAGTTTTTTGTTAACCTTTAGGTACTATCCTACTTCTGGGAAAGGGTCTCCTTCCGAACGACGGAGGGGTTAGCAAGAAAAACATACAATCAGCATGTACGTCTGTGGATTAGTACTAATATAGAATACATAGCTAATGGTAGCTTCAGGCTACTACGAAACTTTTTAATCTAATATTTCAGCGTGTACGAAAAACTGCATCATGTTCTCCTTGTTATTCAACACCAATTCCTTCATCTCTTGCCTTAATTTATTATTAAAGCAGTACTGGTTGTCTTGTATCATGTAAATTGCCAAGCGAGAAACCTCGCTATCATTCTCTGACAATATGCCCTTAATGATTGCAACCACAAAGTTAGCTCGCGGTGAACCATATACATAGTCATTGTCCAAATATGCTAAAAACGCAGATCGATATAACTCAATAACTGAATCAAAGTATTGCGACTTCAGCTCAACCAGCTCCTTAGCAATATATTTCCCGTAAGTGAAGCGAACGATGTCCACACCCTCGGTACTCTTCCTCACAATATCTTCAAACACTTCAGGACTCTGCTTGATGCTCTGTCTCACAGCTTTGTAGTACAACATCGTCGCGTGGATTTTCACAAAATAATTAAAGTGTTTTTCCTTCGGCAAAAACTCCTGGCACCAAACCAACACCTTCTCCATAACTGAGAAGCAGAATTGATATTTGTAGTCGAAAAATGCTGATTTATAATGTAAACTGGCAATTATTTGCTCAACATTTTCTGTAAAGAAAGTGTGTTAAGATTCATCTTTTCCTCGAAACGAATAAATTTTTTCTAATAACGGTGATCCAAACTGCACCAATCGATTTTTGTACTCATCTTCGCTCTTACTCAACATCAAATATCTGATAACTATAGCGGGATACGATTCTGGGGTTTCCTCATCTATAGTGTTCACAGTCCTCGCTACCACTGTATTAAGCAGAATATCATCAGCCTCAGGAAGGCACTTCATCAGCTCACGGAGGATACTGTCAGCCTCATAATAATAGATTTTCTTAAAAGCAAGATACAAAATAGCACAATAGTCTGCCTTGATGTTGTCTGGAACGTACTCCACCTTTTCCAGTAAGTAACGAAGACCCTCACACGATTTCAGGTCCACACGCGAGATGACAGGCTTGACGATGTCCCAGACTTGCGGGTCGGCTGCGTCACCGACACGTCGGAAATACAGCAGAGCCGCGCGCAACGCTGATGCGGGACGAATGCTCGCCGCCGTCGCAAATATATCGACTGCGCAATCTGTCCGATGTGCCAGCGCTAACGCTAAGCGCACCGTGCGCTTGCTGCGCTCCTTCAACAGCGACTGCGCCAGTTCCGTCACCAGCGCAGGCGGACAGCGCATCGCGCGCCAAGCTACTGCCTTCATGCCAGTGTCGCGGAAGCTGAGGGCCAGCGCGTCTGGAGCCGGCCGCGCCCGATGCATGTTAGCGCGCAGTTCTGCTGCCAACTTGGAGTGTTTGTCACCATCATGATTGCGCAATATTGCTTGCATGTCGGCGCCGGCGAGCGTCGCCAGTGGCCGAGCCAGTCGCCTGTGTGGCTCCAGGGTGACTTGCTCTTCTAGCAACTGTCGCAAGCGTCGTGCAATTTCTCCATCTCTGTTGAAGTAGATGATCACTTTCAAAAGAAACCTGTCAGCTCGAGTTTCGGCGTCCGTCAGCAGTTTAACGATCCACTCGGGTCTAAGTGCCGCGGGCTCGTGACGGAGCGCGTTCAAGAGCGCCGCGTCGTCATGTCGGAACTCCAGGTTGTGCCGAAGTAGGTCGCGACGACCGACCCGGGCATTGTACAGACACTCTAGCAGCGGTCGCGCCACTTCCGAGTCTCTCTCCGCTAGAGCTATGGCGGCTGACAATACACAAGAGGACTCTAAACGGATTCGGTAGGTTTTGACCACGGCCAGCAGCTGATCGATACGCGCTGCCGCCATCACCAGCTCGGCGTCGGCGGCGGCCGACACCAGGAGCCGCTGCAGGCCGGCGGCCACCGCGGCTCTCTCGGCGGCCGAGAGCTTGTACTCCGCGAGCGTGGTGAAGTCCTCCAGGAAGGCGGCGCGCACCGCCGGCTCCGGCTCCCTCGCGGCGATCAGGCACCGCAGCACGACGGCGTGCAGGCCCTCGCGGCACTCGGCCTCGGGCGCGGAGCCGTCCAGCCCCAGGCCCCGCGCGTACTGCAGCATGGTGTCCCACACGTCCTGCGGCAGGCGCCAGGCGGCGGCCCTCCGCGCGAGGCTGCGCACGACAGCGGCGCGCTCGTGCACGGGCTCGTTGCGCAGTCTCAGCGCTAGCTGCAGCAGCGCCCGCACGCTGTCCGCGTGCCCGCCGCTCTTGCTCACCAGCACGAGCAGCATGTCGCGCCGCCTGTCCGCCGAGCTGGCGGCGCCCACTCGCCGAGACAGCTCGTGCAGCGTCGCCTCGAAACCCTTGAACCTGAACTCGTTGAATAGTTTCTGTAGTTCTGACTTAACTGTGATAAAATCATTAACAGTAATTATTTCGGCTACGTCATGTTTGCATCCTTTCCTCTTCATAATTTTTCGTCGCATTCTGGGGATTAAAGGCCTCAGTTGAATTGGTGAATGCTCTTGATCATCGAACATATGAGTTTCCTCCATGTCTGCATCCTTGGCTACCGGAGAAGCTGGTAAAAGATAGGGCCATTCAGCAATATACTCGCCAACGTCTTTCTCAACAAACACACGTTTCTTGAAGGCTGCTCTTTCGTCACGGCTGACACGTTTCACTAGAGGCTCCACGTTCTTGTACGTGAACCACCAGCTCAAGAACTGCGCCCTCGCCAGCTTCATCACTATCTCCTGGCACTCCTCGACACTCAACAGCTTTGCTACTGTGGGTAGGTGAAGGAGATATGCACAATATAACTCTGCTTTACACATGAATCTGCTTTTATGAAAACGCATGATGTAATCTGTGGCGGATGGACTAAGTCTTTTTCCAGAGCCTAAAGTGTGATACTTCTCTGTTATGTCTAAAAATACATCAGGTTCTGTCTTCAATATACATCTTATGCTTTTGTAAAGGTTTTGTGCATCTTGTAGATATCGTTTCACTAACACATCATCTGATGCCAACGCATCAAAGTATATTTTGACAAGCTTGGGATATTTCTCCGCCAGTACTTTAAGACAGTGAGGTGATATCTTTGACATTATGTTTGGGAACTCGTTCAGAACAAATTCATAATCGCAGTGACTTAGAAACTTGACAGCGAAGTCAAATTGAGTCTCCTTGTAATACTGGTAGAACTGCTGACACCTTTGAGGATCACTTAGATAGATGTACAGCCAGTTCTTCATTTTGCTGATAGCTGGTGTTATCATATTCGGGAAGAGTGTTTCTTCCAAGTATTTGGGGTCGATTACATCATGATGTTCCAACAGCCATTTACTCTTTAATGCTCTGCTCACATACAACATGTCGTCATCTTTGACATTTTTCAGGATGTAGTGAACGTTTTTCAGTTTGTTGGCGAGGTCTATCTTAAACAGTCGGTCAAGCACAGTCTGTTCGGGCAGAGCTTCGATGTCGTTACACGATGCTTGGTCGCTGGCAGCCTGTTCCACCAGTGAGTTGAGGTGGCGGTGTCGCTGTCCCAGGGTGTCTCCCGACAGCGACACGGGCAACAAGCTCGCCATCTGTTTATAAATTAAACACTAATTTATTTAGCATGTCTTCCTAGATACAATTGATGGCACTATATGGTTGTAGTGCCGGAGCAAGGACTTCCGTAAGACTGCTTTTAGCTTTCGGTACTTTTTCTACGTTAACATTAACACTGAATATTAAATTGCAGCATCTACTGAACAGAGTTTCAAGGTGATCCGCAAAAATTGGCAGTGAATACGTTTAATCTCATTTTAGATAAAAAAAATTGGTAATGATAAGTATAAGGATAAATCTTACCTTAACGTTTCACTCGTTTCCGATGAATAAGACCCGTTTAGTGACAATTCACGAATTGAACTAAAATATTGTGAAAGAAATGCACTACAGCACGTACATAATGACCGGCTGATCAAAACACGAAAGTATCTAAATATAACTCAACCTCAACCTTGATCATTTTGGAATATATTTTTACGCGACTCAGTAGACGTCTCTATTATTTTTGTGTGCAGTTTTCATATTCTGTAGAGTAATAAGTCAGTTCGAATTCAGATTAATGTTTTTGATTAAAATATGTTAACACGACGATAAGAAAACCTTTTTTATCAATGGTTTATTTTTATGAATAAATGTTTAGATTTTTAACGATTTTGTGACATCTGCTAGATTTTGAAATGATTTGGTATCTGTGGCTATGCGTCGGTTCTATTCTAGTTGTCACACTCTACTTGACAGTGACATCATAAGAATCAGAATCATCATTAATTAAAAATAGACAGAAAAGTTTTTGTTTCAACATGGTAGCTTAACAATCGTTTTTTTTTTAACCAATTACTGTCCCACTGCAGGGCAAGGGTCTCCTCCCAAACGAGGGAGAGGGGTTAGAGGCTTTGAGTCCACCACGCTGGCCAAGTGCGGGTTGGGGACTTTGCATGCCCTCAATAAATGTATCAAACAAATTTTAGGCATGCAAGGTTTCCTCACGATGTTTTCCTTCACCGTTAGTACAAGTGATAATTATTTCTAACTAGCTGTCCCGCGCAACTTCGCTTGCGTCATATAAGAGAATCATAATTTTCCCCGTTTTTGTAACATTTTTCACTGGTACTCTGCTCCTATTGGCCGTAGCGTGATGATATATAGCCTATAGCCTTCCTCGATAAATGGGCTATCTAACACTGAAAGAATTTTTTAAATCGGACCAGTAGTTCTCGAGATTACCGCGTTCAAACAAACAAACAAACAAACAATCAAACAAACAAACAAACTCTTCAGCTTTATAATATTAGTATAGATACACACATAACTTCGAAAAGTCATTGGTGTGTTGCCTCGGATTCGAACCTGCGACCACTTGCGTGGCAGGTGCCAACTTAAACCACTCGGCGAGGCTATCACTGTTTAATAAAAATACGATTTTAAAATATTAAATACATGATAATATAATATAAAAAAAAGTTCCTATAACCTTATGTTTGTACGTATCAAATACACTTAGCATTTCTGCCATAAATAAGACTCACGATTTATTATTTTTTATTGAATAATGGCTTTTTATATTAACTTTACAAGCCAACAATATGCACAAAATAATTTATAACCTGTTAAAATTACAGTCACATATAAATGATAGAATTAATAAATTTACTTATATTTGTATTAAATTTAAATTTACTCTTTAAAGACGCCAATTTCTCGTTAATTTTACAATATAAGCACACCAGTAGCGCGATGTTGTACAGTCCATACTTTCTAGTATCGAGACTTTGACGTTTAAAATGTATTGCAAAAATAGTTTCTACAACGCCCGTAAGAGGCGCTGAGCCGATTGTCATACAAAATTTCTCGGTAGCTAACTACTTAGCTGGTAGTCGATAGTCGATAGTGGTATGTACAGGGACTTTGTCAAAAATAACAGTTACTGAATTTTGACGTTGACAGGGGAACTGTAATATAATGATCCCAACTAAAAGCTGTGTTCTAATCACTATATTATATAGCTAAACTAAAACTTACTAACACAACGTTCATATAACCACTATGAATATTAATTCATGCTCGTCTCAAGCTTACAATACAATCAACAAATACGTCTATGGATTAATATGTATTAACAGAACATCGCTAATATCTGCAAAAAAATCAATTAATTATTTCAGCATGTACGAAGAATTGCACCGCTTTCTCCTTGTTATTCAACACGACTTCGGCCATCTCTTGTCTCACGGTATCACTAAAGGTATGCTGCCTATCTTGTAGAATGTATACTGCCAAGCGAGCCAAGTCGCCTTTACTTTCCGACAATACGCCCTTAATTACTGCGACAGTAAACTTGGCTCGCGAAGACCCATCCACGAAGTACTCGTCTAAATATTCAGTAAGAGCACTGTGGTATAACTCTATAACTGAGTCAAAGTATTGAGACTTCAGCTCAACCAACTCTTTAGCAATATATCTCCCGAACGTGAAGCCTACGATGTCCACCCCCTCGGTCCTCTTCCTCACAATATCTTCAAACACTTCAGGACTCTGTTTGATGCTCTGTCTCACAGCTTTGTAGTACAACATCGTCGCGTGGATTTTCACGTACAATTCAAAGTATTTTTCCTTCGGCAGAAATTCTTGACTCCAAACCAAAACCTTCTCCATAACCGAAAAGCAGAATTGATATTTGTAGTCGAAAAATGCTAAGTTATATTGTAAACTGACAGTAATTTGTTCAAAGTTTCTTTTAAAGAACCTGCGGTAAGATCTATTTTCTTCTCGAAATGAATTTATTTTTTCTAATAATGGTGATCCAAACTTCTCCAATCTAGTTGTGAACTCATTTTCGCTTTTACTCAACATCAAATATCTAATAACTATAGCGGGATACGATTCTGGGGTTTCCTCATCCATGATGTCTATAAAGTTTGTTACCACAGCATTGAGCAGATTTTCATCAGCCTCAGGAAGGCACTTCATCAGCTCACGAAGGATATTGCCTGCTTTAAAATCAGAAATTTTCTTGAGAGCAAGATATAAAATGGCACAATAGTCTGCCTTGATGTTGTTTGGAACGTACTCCACTTTTCCCAGTAAGTAACGAAGACCCTTACACGGTTTGAGGTCTTTATTCGAAATAAAAGGTTTGACGATGGCCCCTATTCGCGGGTCGGCTGCGTCACCGACACGTCGGAAATACAGCAGAGCCGCGCGCAACGCCGATGCGGGACGAATGCTCGCCGCCGTCGCAAATATATCGACTGCGCAATCTGTCCGATGTGCCAGCGCTAACGCTAAGCGCACCGTGCGCTTGCTGCGCTCCTTCAACAGCGACTGCGCCAGTTCCGTCACCAGCGCAGGCGGACAGCGCATCGCGCGCCAAGCTACTGCCTTCATGCCAGTGTCGCGGAAGCTGAGGGCCAGCGCGTCTGGAGCCGGCCGCGCCCGATGCATGTTAGCGCGCAATTCTGCTGCCAACTTGGAGTGTTTGTCACCATCATGATTGCGCAATATTGCTTGCATGTCGGCGCCGGCGAGCGTCGCCAGCGGCCGCGCCAGCCACCTGTGTGGCTCCAGGGTGACTTGCTCTTCTAGCAACTGTCGCAAGCGACATGCAATTTCTCCATCTCCATTAAAATAGATGATTACCTTCAATAGAAATCTGTCAGCTCGTGTTAAGCCGTCTGTCAGCCGCTGGACAATCCATTCAGGCTTGAGCGCTGCGACGTCGTGACGTAGCGCGTTTAGAAGCGCCGCATCGTCGTGTCGGAACTCCAAGTTCTGACGAAGTAGTTCACGGCGACCGACACCGGCTTCAAACAGACGCACCAACAGCGGTCGCGCAACTACCGTGTCACGTTCCGCCAGGGCCGCGACAGCCGCCACCACCGACGAAGATTTCAGAGGAATGCGGTAAGTTTCGAGCACGTCCAGCAGCTGATCGATACGCGTCGCCGCCATCTCAAGTTCGTCGTCGGCGGCGGCCGACACCAGGAGCCGCTGCAGGCCGGCGGCCACCGCGGCTCTCTCGGCGGCCGAGAGCTTGTACTCCGCGAGCGTGGTGAAGTCCTCCAGGAAGGCGGCGCGCACCGCCGGCTCCGGCTCCCTCGCGGCGATCAGGCACCGCAGCACGACGGCGTGCAGGCCCTCGCGGCACTCGGCCTCGGGCGCGGAGCCGTCCAGCCCCAGGCCCCGCGCGTACTGCAGCATGGTGTCCCACACGTCCTGCGGCAGGCGCCAGGCGGCGGCCCTCCGCGCGAGGCTGCGCACGACAGCGGCGCGCTCGTGCACGGGCTCGTTGCGCAGTCTCAGCGCTAGCTGCAGCAGCGCCCGCACGCTGTCCGCGTGCCCGCCGCTCTTGCTCACCAGCACGAGCAGCATGTCGCGCCGCCTGTCCGCCGAGCTGGCGGCGCCCACTCGCGCAGACAACTCGTGTAGTGACGCCGCGAAACCGACAAATCGAAACTCGTCGAATAGATTATCTAGCTCTGACTTCATTTCATCATAATTATTTTGAACTGAATATATTTCACATCGAGGGCCTTTCTTCTTCTTTACAATCCTTTTTGGGAAGATTTTGTACTGTTTTAGGGGAAAATGCTCTTGATCGTCGAATACATGAGATTCTTCGATGACTGCATCCTTGGCTACCGGAGAAGCAGGTAAGAGATAGGGCCATTCAGCAATATACTCGCCAACGTCTTTCTCAACAAACACACGTTTCTTGAAGGCTGCTCTTTCGTCACGGCTGACACGCTTCACTAGAGGCTCTACGTCCTTGTACGTGAACCACCAGCTCAAGTACTGCGCCCTCGCCAGCTTCATCACTATCTCCTGGCACTCCTCGACACTCAGCAGCTTTGCTACTGTGGGTATGTGAAGAAGATATGCACAATATAGTTCTGCTTTACTCATGAATCTGCTCTTATGAAAACGCATGATGTAATCTGTGGCGGATGGACTAAGCCTTTTTCCAGAGCCTAAAGTGTGATACTTCTCTGTTATGTCTAAAAATACATCAGGTTCTGTCTTCAATATACATCTTATACTTTTGTAAAAGTTTTGTTCCTCTTGTAGATATCGTTTCACTAACACATCATCTGATGCCAACGCGTCAAAGTATATTTTGACAAGCTTGGGATATTTCTCCGCCAGTACTTTAAAACAGTGAGGTGATATCTTTGACATTATGTTTGGAAACTCGTTCAGAACAAATTTATAATCGCAGTGACTTAGAAACTTGACAGCGAAGTCAAATTGAGTCTCCTTGTAATACTGGTAGAACTGCTGACACCTTCGAGGATCACTTAGATGGATGTACAGCCAGTTCTTCATTTTGCTGATAGCTGGTGTTATCATATTCGGGAAGAGGGTTTCTTCCAAATATTTGGGGTCGATGACATCATAATGTTCCAACAGCCATTTACTCTTTAATGCTCTGCTCACATACAACATGTCGTCATCTTTGACATTTTTCAGGATGTAGTGAACGTTTTTCAGTTTGTTGGCGAGGTCTATCTTAAACAGTCGGTCAAGCGCAGTCTGTTCGGGCAGAGCTTCGATGTCGTTACACGATGCTTGGTCGCTGGCAGCCTGCTCCACCAGTGAGTTGAGGTGGCGGTGTCGCTGTCCCAGGGTGTCCCGTGTCCCGTGTCCCGACAGCGATATAGGCAGCGAACTTGCCATCTGTAAGAAACATTAAAAAAAACCAGTTCATTAAGCACGTATGTACCTATATCCTATGAATTCAAGTGAAACAGTAAATAAAATCAAATTGCTAATTCTATTGGACCAGAACTCAAGGTAAAGTGCGTCATTTTACTATGAATACTCTAGATTTATTTTAGACCAAAAAAAATGTCATAATAATATGATAAGTATGAAGATGATTTTTTTATTGTAAGTATAACTTAGCTAGAATAACTTGAACTTACCTTAAATTTTTGCTTGATTCTTATTAATTAGACCTGGTTATCGACAATGCGCTAGTGTAATTTAAAGATCGCGAAGTAAATGCACTGCGGAGTACATTATGACCGGCTACATAAAGTTACTAAATATAACTCAGCCTTGATAATTTTGGAATTTATTTTTAAACAACTCGTAGTTGTAAATTTTTATTATGCGTTATTTTCACAAATTTTAGAAAAAATGTGAGTTTAAGTTTAGATAAAATTTTAGCAGGACCGATAGAGGAGGTTTTCTTAATATGCTTTGGTTTAATGAAAAATATTAAGGCTTCTTACTTTCATGATTTCATATTATCCGTTTGGTTTGCATTAGTCTGTGGCCGAGCGTCTCTATCTGTCATACTTAACTTGTAATAATTTGACAATGACAGTATAATATTAATGATTGTGTATTGTATTTATTCAATGAATAATTTTTAGTTTATATCAATTTGATATGAAACGTTGCATCCAGTCGCGTATTACCAGTCTATTGCAATATGCACGTACAAGTGGATATAACACTGCCAGCGCTTAAATTCTTGACGCTCGAGTCTGAGCACATTTGTAGGTTATGTTTTTCAACAACAGATGATCAAGAAGTAGCTTTAGATGATAATATTAGTCTTCAAAGATCATATTTGGATGAAACGCTTACATTTACAGACATGTTCAATCATTTAAATGTGAGTTACCACTAACATCATCGTTAAATTGTAAATTGGACTGTTTGTTTTTGACATAATTTGATGTGAAACAACTATCTATTATATACTAACTATAAATTATGCCTTTTCCTCTGAAGTAGTACTTTTTGCAATAGATTCTTACTGTAACCTAACGGCATCTACTCACGAAATCGCCTGGCTTGACCATACATACATACATACTTCAAATCACGCTTTTTTCTGTAGTAATGTTTATAAGGGTCTGGTATTTATTCATATTCAAACTACGACAACAACGCGTTGTTGGCTCTTTATCAACCTTAGGCTCTATTATCTGCCTATGTGACTGCAGTTCACTTCCTATGCTACTTTTTTTTTATTACAAGAGCTAAATCATCTGTCATAGATAATCACAGGCCAACTGTGTATAGTAATATTATATCTCTGTAGTATAACTGTTTTTGTTTTATTTCAGATAACTTCAGAATCTTCCCTGCCACAAGTTTTGTGTCTAAACTGTGCCACAATGACCATCAACTCTTACCTGTTCCAAAAGTTATGTCAACATTCTAATGAACAATGGCACACCTCCTTGCAAAGACTCGATGAAAGTTTAAATATTACTGACACAGCTGCATCCAGTGTCCAAACTATCTATTTAATGCTCAAAGACAAAGATAGAGATGGTAGTATGCTCACAAGTCAGAAACGACACAGATTCAAGAGCAAAAGGATTGTGGCAGCCAAAATAAAAGATATCATCAAAGCTAAACAGACTGTTAAGAGAGCTAAGAAACAAAGGTCTAATGTCATCTGTGAAGAATGTGGGGAAAAATTCAAGTCTAATTGCCATTTAATTAAACATATGAAAGTACATAGCAATACACGGTTTCCATGCAAGCAGTGCCCCAAAGTATTTGCCAGTAAAATACAACTCGATGAACATGCTGAAAGGTTACATTATCCCAAGAAGCTCCAATGTCCTAAATGCTCTAAGATGTTTAGCACAGAAAGACTGTTAAAATATCATGACAAACAACATCATATCACAGCTATTTGCAATCTCTGCTTTGTTCAGCTCCCCTCGAAAAAAGCCTTACGCGCACATTTGGACAAACACGACGTGAATAAATGCCCTCGTTGTAACAAGTCACTCATCAATAAACACACTTACAAATTCCACTTGAAAATATGTGGGATTGAAGAGAAGACACCAAATTTCTTTTGTGACATTTGCAACAAAGGTTATGCTAGGAAGAATGGATTGAGGACTCATCTAAAAACTGACCATGGTTTCGGGAATGTTCTCTCATGTAAATGGTGCGGGAAAAAGTTTGACGCAGTCAGCAGATTAAGAAATCACCAAGTAAAACATACAAAAGAAAAAAATTACAGATGCGAACAATGTCAGGGGAAATTTGTGTCTCGAGCTGCTTTGATTTACCACATCAGGCTCCATACAGGAGAAAGGCCATTCCCTTGTGATCTATGTAATGAGAGCTTTTTGTCAGCATCTAGACGAATGGAACACAAGAGACGAAAGCATTTCAGTCCTACAAAAGAGTGTCACATTTGCCATGTCAAGTTTGTTACTGGACATCAGTTGAAAAAACATGTTCAAAGGCATAAGAATCCTCAAAGTAAATTGTTTGTTCCAGAAATGGAAGGTCCATACTCAACATATGGCAATATTGATTTGTCAGCTAACAATAATACTAAAGAACAACCGTTTCCAAGTATTTCAAAATTGTTGTCAATGTGAACAAGAGAGGTCTCTTAGAGCAAAATTGAAACAGGTATTGTTGCTTTACAAAATCCCATTGGTAATCATTATTTCTAAAAAAAATGTCATTGATTAATATTATTCTGTTAATTGATATGTCAACTCAATTAGAAGTGAAACAAAGTTAAAATTATGATTATGATTGAGAGATATAAGTGTGATTGAGAATAAAGATTGTTTGTACACTGCCTTGATGTTAGTTTGTAGTTGGCCACTCTGTGAGTGTGTTTACTTCTAGGAATCAATAATTTACGATTTTTAGTATTGTATGTACTTGATAACTAATAAATAAAATACTATTATATACCTTGAGTAGAATGTCTTTTATTGCACTATAACATAATCATACTAGATGTAAACATTTCAAACAGAACTTATATAATAAACATTGTTGTACATGTTAGGGAAATGATCTATCCATATTGCTCCAAACTTAACACAGAGGCCTAAGTATATTAAGGTAACAAGCTAAGTGTAACAATATGTACATAAGAAATACATAATAATATTAATACACAGAATGACAATCAGTCAATGAACCTAACTCGCATATTTTCTACACCGGGAACATTAGGAGGGATCAAACTACGACCAGTATACAACTTATTTGCTGGGTCATGGTGTTTCTTCATATGTTGTCTCAAGAAATTGGGAGTAACAAACTTACGAGAGCATATCTCACACATGAGGGTAGGTCCCACATGTTTAAACTTTATATGCTCAGCTCTAGCAGATGAATTAACAAACTTCTCGTCACACATTGTGCAACTATATGGTTTTTCACCAGTGTGCCTTCTTGTATGATATAACAATGCTTCCTTGGACACAAACTTTTTAGTACAGATGTCACATTTGTAGTTCTTTTCACCTGTATGTTTTAAAAGGTGCACTCTCAAATAACTGGGAGCAGTGAACTTCTTGTTGCAGTATTTGCAGACATGTGGCTTAGCATCACCATGGATAAAGCGATGGTGGACTCTTAGCCCTCCAGGGGTACTGTAGCCTTTACCACATTTGTCACAAAAGTATGTCTTTTTGATTTTACTCCTCATTGGATGTGGATCCAACAGATCTTCTAAGCATAACTTGACATGTTTTAGGAAGAACTCCTTGGTGTTGTAAGTCTTTCCACATTTTGGGCATTCACTCTTGGATATGTGTTTTTGCTCATGATTTTGCAACTTGTCTAGACCTTTAAATGATTTCCCACACTCCTGACACACATATAATCCGTGAGCTTTGTCCTGGTGTAGTTTCAAACTATCTTTAGTGCATCTGTAAGCATTACAGTCACCACAAGCATGTAGCTGGTCACTTCTAGCATGATCATTCAGTTCAGAGCCCTTAGATGTGGTGTAGTAACATTTCTCACATGTAAAACTTCCATGAGTTGACACATTGTGTACCTTGTAATCAATCAAATCATCAAAATCCTCTGAACACTCAACACAAGAAAATTCAGACTTGACAGTTTTTTTGTTTTTCTTAGTTTCATTATTAACTAAGATAAGTTTAGCTTCAGTTTCATCAACCATTACATACAGACTATGGTCAGATGTTGAGTTCTCAATGTCAATATCCATTGTGTTTGTAAGATTGTCGAACACATCATGAAGTGTTTTAGTTGAGTTTTTACAAGTTATAATGAATTTCTGAGCTTCAAGCGCCTTGTCCACACAATCCATGCACACAGCATCTAATCCAACTATTTCATCACATATCTGAAAAAGAGAATAAGAAAACATGAGTATTGTAGTGTAACTTCATGGAATAATTATTCTACATTTTGTTTATGACTTATTTGTATTCTCCTAAATTTGCAGTTACGTTTAGCACCAAACAAAGTGGGACCATAAAACCGGGGCACTGGAGCAATGGACAGATTCCTACATACTCTCCATTAACATAATATTGTTTACAGGTACGTCTAGTGCGTGCAGATACATGTTAAAATTTTAATTCTTACCTCAGGCCCTAATAGATCGGTTAGAATCTCCGAAAGCTCTTGAAAACTACCAATGTTCGAATCCAATGAAACACAGTCCTGAAGACGAACGTATTGCTCGCGAATATTTTTTAAGCATAACCTACAATGGCTGTAACGCTTTTCGCTTAGGACGTTTGAGACCAGTGCACCTATTTTAGATTCCTCAGCCATATTGTATTAATAACTATAAGCAAAAAAGAATATCACAAGATTGTAACAAATAACAAATCAGTTCAAAGCCGCGCGCTTTCAAAATTTTTCGTTCAAGAACTTGCAACTTTTGTCCCACGTTTATGACGGCTTGACTGACGCCATGAAAGAAAATGGCGGACACTAACTTTACCAATCGTTTTCATCGTTTCATCTTTTTGACTTATCGTAATCAAAATTACCCAAAATATTTTATGAAACATAATATTAAATGTTTTATTTAGGTGAGCGATATAATACCATTTCATTAAAATAAGAAAAAAACAATATTATAGCTGTATACTTGTAACGCCGCCAAATTCGAAGTTATTGGCTAAATGTGATAGGTATGTAGGTATCAATTGGAATTATTAAATTAATATTACTCCATATAACTTGGCTGCTATATGTTCCATTTGAATTTATACTTCTAATCACTTCGGAACCTACACATTTTAGAAAAGTTAGATAGCCTAAAAGATACTTGAAGATTTCTGTCGAAAGTGGGTAACCGACAATTTTTATGAAGCAGTCTAAATAAGTTGGTTATATTCAACGTGGATAGTGAGTAAGTACCTACTGAAGTCTAAAAATTTACTGAATTTGATAAAATTTTAAAGTATCTTCATGCACCTAGTTAAAATTATTCTAAGAGCGTTGGAGATAATTTGAAATAGTGATCGACTTACTTTATAGTACTCTATACAAACAAACAGCGCGACCATTTATTTGAGACGTGCCTACCATATTTTCTATGTCTCTCAACAAATTTAAGGCAAAAATATTAAAATTAAAGAAGCATGTAACATAGGGATCCTTTCGTTACGTCCGCCTCCAGGCAGAATGATTTACAAATGTGGAAAGATGAGGGAAAGCCATGAAGTGATGATAATGTGGTATGATCAGAATTATGATAACTAAAAAAGCATAGACCATACACAACTACATAACCATAAATCTTAGTAGTGAGTTTTTTTGACGGTTAATAAAAATTGACAATTCACGTCAATGTCATTGATCATTCTGACATTTTTGACAAATCATTAAGTTGTAAACAAATAAACAGTGTTTTTTTTCAGTCAGATATTTTTGTAATATGCCTCCTGTAAATACTGCTCTTCGTAAAATAATATCTAGCAAAACCGACTACTGTTGCCTTTGTTTTCAAACTGTTGAAGAAACCGGGGTATATTACAATATTCAGGACAAAGTTATATTTGAGAATGAAACTCACGAAAACGTGTCATTCATATTAAGTAGTATATTGGGAGATCAAGTGAGTTCTATTCTACACACACGGTTATCTGATTCCAAACTAACCAAACAACTGTTGAACATAGTTTTAAATACATAAGATATTTTACATATAAACTTAGTACAGGCACTCAATACATATTCATCACACAAATATTTATTTAGACTTAGTAGGTACTCATAGTGTTATTAATTAATCAGTAATGTTTATTATTTTCCTGTCTATAGAGTGTAGACTCTTGAAATTTTAGTTAGAGAAGAAGAAATTTATCAAGTCTATCAAAAACTTAATATACTGAATTGATACATACATACTAAGACCATGTCTTTTTCCCTTAGGGAACTTCAACATAAATGGAATTTTATTAATTAATTATATTATATGTTTTTTATCATTTTCAGATATTAGACTGTCTGTCTACAAACATTATTTGTGACAAGTGCATGGGGACTGCAATGAAAAGCTACAAATTCATAAAAATGTGTAAAAATAATACAAAAGACTTGATCAATAGCTTAAATTGTCTTAAAAAATTCACAGAACACCACACTGTACAAGATGATTTCAAGACCTTATTTGTTGCTATAAATAAAAAAGATTACAGTACACATTGTCATTATGATAAAAAGAAACATTTGTACCAGAATGAGACTGCACTAATTAAGAGGTTTAAACATTTACGAAAAAAGCCAAAATGGACAAAAAATATTATTAATTTCACAATAGATATAGAATTGGAAGCTGAAGAGAATTGTGTACCAGAAAACAATTCAAAACCTAAAAAGTTAACTAGACGTTCTACTAAACTTTCAGATATACCACATGAAAAAGTTGATGAAAATAATTTTAAATGTAAAGGCTGTTTGAAAGTCTATCCGTCCATTGTACAATTGAAACAGCACTACTTACGAATGCATGCACCAAAAGACTTTAAATGTTCTCAGTGTTCAAGAAGTTTTGGCTCCACACTGTTTCTGAATCGGCATATCAAAGAAAGTCACTGTACTGTAGTTTGCAGTCAATGTGGCAAAACATACACAAATATTTTTTCTCTTAGGCATCATGAAAGAAGTCATAAGCAACGTCTAACCTGTCAAACATGTGGTAAAGTATATAAAGGAAAACAAGCCTTTAATCACCACATTGAACAGAAAATGTGCGCCAAAACCCGAAAGTCGAATGCAGAAGCAAAATTCGTGTGCGATTATTGTGAAAAGAAATATTCTCAAAAGACTGCGTTAAGTGTTCATATTCGTTTGGAGCATGAGAATGGCAGAGCTTTGGTATGTGACTGGTGTTCAAAGAAATTCAGTTCCATGAGCAAGTTACAAGACCATGTTGTAAAGCATACTAAGCAGAAAAATTTTACTTGTGGTATTTGCGGAGGGAAGTTTGTTACCAAAATGTCTCTCCTCTATCATACCAGAATCCACACTGGTGAAAAACCTTACACTTGTGAGCATTGCTCTATGAGATTTTTATCTGCATCTCGACGTTCTGAACATATTAAAAGACATCATGGCAGTGCTGATTTAGAATGTGATATTTGTCATAGTAAATTTAAGGGACAGTCCTACTTAAATAGACATAGAAAGAGGCATTTTAATGTGTCAAGTAAACTTTGTATTTTAAGTCATGGCAATAAAGCAGTTTAAAATAAGTGCAATTTTTTTTTTCATTGTCAAATTATGTAAATAATTTCCTTGTTAGTGTCCCAATACTGGACAAAAGCATTCCCTTTATCCTACAAAATTCAAAATTGGAGGAAACAAATCCACTATTATTTTAAGCTACTCCATAAAAAAAAAGATAAAGCCATAAATTACGCTAAAACAGTTTTATTTCTTTAAGTAAAATGATTCAATACCCAGGAATTTCTTCTTAGAAATTAAATTTCCTAGAACGGTCCCAAAGACACTACTAGCATCGTCAAATACCTCTGACAATCCGAGAGGGTAGTCCGTCATCAGCTGTGAAGCTTGCTCTAAAAATAAAACACGATTTTTTAGATGCAGCCCAAAACTTCCGAATTATCAATATACGCATTTCACATTAGTAATTACTTACCCAGAGTTTGGTTTAGTTTTCCATACTGTGGCCTCACTGGATGGTTAAATCTACCGCACTCAAATTCTGTTATGTTGAACTGCAAAAAATAATTGAATATTATGGATACGCTGTTTTTTAAAACCGTGCCATGTTTCGAAAAAATGACATCAACTCTAACACCTACCGAATACAGTAAAAACAGAATGAAAACAAAGTGATTCCGGTGGTAAGCCATTTGCCCTAAATGTATGTATGTATATCAAAAATATTGGCAATATAATTTTTCACCAAAACTCAAAACAAAAGTTGGTTTTCATCTCAAGTCAAAATCAAATGTCGCGCTATAACATGTGAAGGTTTGTTTGTCAACATTTTCGTTTAGTTTCTTCTCAGTAAATAAATAAAAACCGAAGATAAATCGCTTAACTTTATATCAGGCAATATTATATTGACAGCCATAAGTTTAAAATAGTCATATATATTTTGATAAAATTAAAATTGTGAAATGGAATAACTTCCATATTGTTTTGATAATTATTTGATTATTTTGATATCAAACACTCAACACAGCAGTAACGTAACGTAATTACAAGGTCTCACAAAATATCCAATAGATGGAGCGCATTTGGTAGACAACTGTTCTGATTGGTTGGCAAGTTGAGTGCATCTCTTTCTATTTCGACAGAAAGCAAAATGGCTGCAACTCATTGTGATACGACAGACGTGTTGGAATGAATGCGTGATGTCGTGTGTTAATCGTCGTAAATAAACATTATAATCCGAGTGTCGCGTCCTCTATAGTGCTAAGTGTTAGTGCATGCTGTGTTCATATAAGTGCTCACGTGTGATCAAACATCCAACTAAAAAGGTGTTTAGTCTGTGTTTTGTGCCTTGTTTTCGTCAATAAACTCACCCTGACATCTGTTTTGGATTTATGTTCACTTGAATACAGTAAGTTAACCCGTTGCATACACATTTATCGATAAAACTAAGTTTGTTATAGTTTGATGTGTAAACAGTTTTAATTTGGTAAAGTTTTGACAGTTTTTTGTCTCGCTTTTTGTGTCGTTGTTATCGAAGGCGCGACAGAGATAGTGGAGAATGGTAAAGTTGAGTGGCTCCCTATCCCTTCGAAAGTGTGCCGCGTATTATTGTTTTGGTGATGACCTATTACGAAATGTATGATTTGTAGAGTAGCTCGTGTCGGAGGTCGTCGGCGGCAATTAGACGGTGTACCTCTAAGATTAAATGTGACATAAGGCGCGTAGGCAGCGGCAGCGGCCACGGCGTGCGACAGTGACATCATATTCGCGTATTTTAGGAATAATTATATGATATATTTTCACTATCACACGTGTGAGGTGGAGTGGTGTTTACGTCACGACTGATGGTCGCCGAACAGGCCGGTGTCCACGACTAGGCTATCAAAGGATACGATTTACTAAGTAGACCGGGCCAATGTTGTGTGCTGCATGACAAAGTGGCCGGCCATCAAATAAATAACAGTTATAACACATTCTTTCATGTTGCCCTATATCTTGTTTTTATTGCTCACAATTTTTATATTCAACAAATGATGTCAATTGCCCACACAAAAACTTTAAATTAATATCAATTTTATAGCAGTTTCCTATGCTCCTGATATATAAAGTTATTATCATAAAAACTTCATTTTATAAAACCATGTAATTACAGTCTAGTCAATTTATGTTCAAAGACTATATGGAGTAATAGGTTGTAAGATTAAAATTCAGTATAACAGCTGATTTTTATAGGTCAATCTCCTCACTGCATACTTTACTACCTTTACATGTAGGTCTGATAAAAAACACCTGGAGAATAAATTGACAATAACATAGGTATAATATATGTAATAATGGAGTACCTAGTTCATTATTATTATATCTGTTAGTATCCTTGACCTATAAATAATAACCTTATTGCATTAAGTATGTCTTAAACTTTTTTATCACATGTTTATTTACTGAATAATATAAATGATCTTCACTATATACCATTAAAAAAAAATGATTTAAATGTTTAAAAACTTAGTCTATAACATAGTATTATTAAGCCAATACCAAACTTATCCTGCAATATATTATTATCATCACTTGGCAAATGAATGATATTTGAATTTGAAGGAGTTTCTATGTAAGTAGAGACCATAAGTACATTGACAGGACATGATACCTAAAAAACTATAACTACAGGTCTTGTATGACAATATGTATGGGTGTGAATGAGGCAAGGGTAGTTTGTTAGGATGGTACCAAGTGGGGTTTTTTTGTGTCTGCCTACCACATGGGAAAAAGGTGTGATTTTATGTATGTATGTATGCTTGTATGTTACTTAAACAGTTGCAATAAAACAAATTAACTGCAAGTTTGTGTATAGCTGCACTATCAACTGATATAATGTTAGCAAAACCATAATTTGAGTGTGGCCTGGCAATGAGCCAAACCTCCTTTGATGTTTGTATGATAATAAAGGAAGACTATTGTTTCATATAATATGCTCAATAGAATTTTCTAAAACAATATTTTTGTTGGCTGTTTCAATCTTAGTATGTTTACTTAATAATGTTAGTTTTTAATTAGGTTGTGTATAAACCAAGAATTACTAATGCTATGAAATTTAATTATGTTTTTAAAAACTGTAGGTGCAGAGTAACTATCCAGTTATTAAGTTTATTATAGCTTAAAAAATGTGTGAATAGTGTAGCTATTTTTTATCATACATTTTTAAACCTACAATAGTCCCACTGTGGGGCGGGTCTGCAAGGGTCCTGAACAAGGGTGCCCTTAAGTTCACCATCCTGGGGTAGTGGGGTAATTAAAACTTAAAATGAATTTAATTAAGATTAATATGATTGTC
Organism: Anticarsia gemmatalis; assembly: GCF_050436995.1. Taxonomy (NCBI): domain Eukaryota; kingdom Metazoa; phylum Arthropoda; class Insecta; order Lepidoptera; family Erebidae; genus Anticarsia; species Anticarsia gemmatalis. The sequence goes on along the minus strand of NC_134770.1, from coordinate 649,395 downwards.
AGTTACAATTATAATGCCGGAGTGTCTCTTCACCACATCACAAAAGAAAGATAATGATAGATTTTATCTGATAAGCATGACTTCAATTAATACTCCAAAGAAATATTAATACTATGACTAATTGTTATTGTGGTATAAACAACAATAAAGGAGAAACTACATAAAAAATATGTTTAATACCAAAGATTTTCTACTTATACTTACAGTATAAAAGTTAAATAATGTTATGATTTACATACATATATATAGAATCACACATGCTCCCATAGGGGTAGGCTAAGGTGACCAAATTATGAATCAAACATCTGAATATTATAATCCCTAATGTGTATACACAATAAAAAGCTAGGTTCCTATACTTACCTAGATAATAAATAGCTTCAACAATACTGAATGAAACAAGGAAAGGTATATAGGTATCTAAATAACATTAATCACTCTATAGACAAGCAACAAATATAAAACAAGAAATAAAAAATGTTGCTTCAACATTTGCATATTTGTCTATACAAGTACGAACAGTAATTAACATAGACCATAAATGATAGAACACAAAGAATACTGCAGTTTGTAACAAAGAACAATTATAAATAGCAAGTTATTAACTGTGACATGTCTATCATCTTAAAATATCTTAAATAATTGCTAAGTCTGTGGGTTTGTTTATGGTCTGTTGGGACAGAACTGAATGTTGCTATAGGAATGTAAGTATTGCAGCATGTACTTAACCAGTTTATGTATTAATTAAAACAATTTAATGGCTAGAAAGGAATTGTGTATTATTAGCAACTCATTAGGTACTTACCTAGATAGATTTTTAAAAAGGAAACTTAATTTTGCCTATTTCGAAATTCTGTTAGTGTTAATGATGGGATGAAAGGTAGCAGATTCAGAAGATATTATTTGCAGTGAAGTATGGATGGAGATCAGGATGATTTTTATGTATTAACGTAGCCCGCAACTACGCACAGTTTAACCTGCGGCGAAAACTTAGGCATTCCAAGTTGAAATGTGTGTTCGCGTTAATTTAATATCCATAGGTATGTAATAATTGTTGCTGAATGTGTAAATGGTGACGGCAAAAGACAAAACAATAATTTGATTAAATCCCCTTGTTCTAAAATTCACGTGACGAAATACATAACTGATTACGCGGTAGCGAAGTTATAAACACGTATTACTATACGTGTTTATACGTAAACGTGGCTTAATACTATCTTAAGTAAAGTAATCTGAAAACAAAGAAAAATTGAATACTTTTGTGTGTCGTAGATTTTCACCAAACATATTACCCTCTTTGCGTTGCGTGGTCGGGTAAAAAGGGCTGTTGACAAAGACTGGACCAAATCATTTGATAAATTATTTTTGTAGGTATCGTCAATCTACAAGTATAGGGCAAAAGAAACTTGCGAATCTGAAACAAGAGAATATAGATTTGCGACTTATCGTCTAGCATCTAAAAGTAGTATTATCAGTTAACCATACAAACACAACTCTCAAACTTCCTACTTTGTTATCAAATAAATTAAGAAGTACACTTATCACACTTGACTCACTTGTAGCCTTTCAAGGTTGTTATCGCCATTGTTCAGTATTTTTGTATCGTATTACTTTATAATAATGCATCCAGAAATTGTTCGTAAGACGATACGCTTTTCGCGAGACTTACAGACTTCGCATATATTATTTATATGAGTTTAAATGCTATTGAATAGATAAACCGAAGGTTTTTGATTTTCGAGCAAGTATCGTTAGACCAACCTCTATGCTAAGATACGTACTTAATCGTTATTCGTCTGTCGTCGTTCTGTATTTTCTTTCATTGCACAATTTCAACCAATGCTCTTATTAATAAAATATCCACAACGAAATTATAGGGGGTCGAAAATAGCCTGAATTGCTTCGAGAAAAGATGGTACGGCCGTGCCGGTTTTTTTTTGCTCGACTTGCGGGGGCACTGCCGTGCCCCCAGATAAAGCCTAATCCAAAAAATTGCCCAGACTAACGCAAATTAAATATCAGTCACATAAATAATCCCATAATATCAGTAACACGGTGATCTATATCAACTAACTGCTCACCCAGCACATCAAAAGGGTCCTTTATACTAAGGTGTTCGCAGATGTAATAGGGCATAACAACGTTAAGGGTATTCCCAGAAAGCGACACGTCTGCCGCCGGAACTTTTCGCCGAAACCACTTGATTACTTTTTCCGTTATAAAATCGTACGATATAGCGCGCCTCTTAAAATATTGAAAGGGTTATTTTATACGGATTTAGAAAGCGGGCCACTACCAAATTAATTGTTACTTTTACGTGCCTTTACTACGTCACTTGTTCTTATCGCAAATTCCTTTAAATTAAGAAAATGTAGAGTGAACTCTTCGCTGCGTAACAGTTGATCTTGGTTCATAGGCAATCACACTCACTGGTTGGTAAACGATGAGACATACTATCTATCTTTGCTGTGGTCTATACATAGGAAGATAAGTAAAGTTAGGTATTTTATGAGCATCTCGAACAACAGAATGTTCGAAACTATAGCTTGAGAGAAATGAAACTACGGGTACGAATTCCACAAAGTGTTTCATCAGTTAAACTTGACATTTCAAATGATAGGTTCCATTACACACGAACGTACATTCACTCCATTCCGAGCAGTTTATTTGAGCGCGTTAATTATAATTTAGCGCCATAAGTTCCACTGAACAATAGTAACAAATTAAATGTGTTATAAAACAGTTAGCCACTGGCTATTCTCTTAGAGAAACCAGTTTCCTTAGTTAATGCCCTTCACGCGTTGTACCCACGTGTGAGTACGTGTGCACGTGTGAGTGAGTCCTTAGACTGTGCATGTGTGCGTCGGTATTCATTGTGTGAAATTAATTTTACACGTATTAATTAGTACACGTAATTCTGAGGATTTCGTAGTAATTTGAGGAATTGATGCGATGTCATAATGCTTACGGATTGCGTTATGACCTGAAGGACTATTACTTAACTGCTGTTGAAAAGTAGGTGATAGAAACTTGAATTGAATACCTAATTAAACAGTTTACTGAACTACATTTTGTAGCAGTAATATTTTATATTTTTTTAGGAAAACTCCAGAGAAATCTCTATAATCTGCCTCGATTTCGATGACGTCAGTAAAACAACGTCGTTGGACGTAAAAAGCAGTGATCCAATAAGTTCACATCAGTTGTCATGGTCGAGTAGATTGTAGGACCTTCAGAGACAAACACCTTGAACACTTAAGATCTAAAGACGTAAGTCTTCTTATCCGACGGAAAGATATGGCGACATGAAACTATAACTCAATGCAATTGCTTCCCGGAAGAGTTAGTTACCCCGTTTAACCAAATAGCCATATTTCTGTACAATGAAATACGGACATTATGAAACGATTTTGCATTATTTACCTTGTTATACTGGATGTTTCGGCCAGGTCGCAGTGACGTATTGACGTACCTAGCGATGGTTCATCTCCCCTTTTCTGTTGTTTCTTTGTACTCATTACATTAACAGTATCCGTATTCTATGAGTTCATCTATAGAAAAATACTTCCTTCATATTTACTTCGTAGTTACTCATGATTCTGATGACGTGTATGAAAGGGCTTTTACAATGTTTTTTTATTGTATCCATATCTGTTATGGTATAGAGGTTTATTCATTTACTATCTTGCACGTGTTCAGTAAAAGATGGTGTAAAGATTACACCAAAGTGCACTAAAAAAACAACTAAACGAAGGGTTTTGTTGCCGCCTTGGCGAACTATTTGTGGCAGACCATCGGCTTATTAAAAGACGCATAACTGTAGCTACGGGAAAGCGAGTGATACATACTTTTTTCTTTGTATGTAAAACCGCCGACGATTATTGTATTGTTTTTTCAATTTATTTTTAATTGAATTCGTTGCGGCTTTTACTAAGGTCAGTGGATATTGAAGTTTCTTGGTTTTTAGGTTTATATATAACGATCTCGAACATACAAGATCTTTACTGTCAAAAGCAAGAGAACTAAGAAATTCACAGTTAGAATCACTTTCCTAAACCTGCCCTTTTACGCACGTTCATGAAACCGTAGCCCTACAAAATTTGCTAGCAAACAGTTCGCCCAATACGTCCCTTGAAAGTATGAAAATAAAATATGATGTAAGTTTATGGTGTTCCGTAGTGCAGATTTCTCATGGCGTCTGCTCACCGAGGGAGTTGTTACCTAAGCGTGCCTAATCGTTACATATACTGTTATTTAATGGTCGCCGTGACGAATCTTGTGAAATCTTTGTTGTACTCTTTGATCGTTAGTTAATGCTTGCTAATTTTAATGGATTTTATTTGTTGCTGGCCGATTTATTGGTTACTAACTGTTTTTGATTGCGGAAAAAGTAAGTAGGGACTGTTTATCGTGAGCATTAATTAATAACTGCTTAAGATATTGTGGTATTAGGAGCCCATGAATTGGAACGACTTACGCCTAAGAAAATATTATGGCATGCCATCAAATTACGTGTTGCGGAAAAAGATTTAAATTCAGTATTTTTATACTTAATGCGGTCTTTAAAAACTCTGGGTTATAAAATAAACTGTAATTGTTTCCAACGTGTGTAATGGAAATGAGGTTCCTTCCGGCGGAACTTTTCATTTGTTACCTCGCCTCTATCCGACAAAAACAATTAGAATTATAATGGACCGAATAAAGTGAGGTATACGTAAATAAATAGGTACCTAGTTATGAAGTGAACATTGTCTATTTGATTCTCCTGGTACAAAACGTGGTCACGCGAATTCCTATTGGGTTTTTCCGTGGGGAAATTTCAGTACCAACTCCAGTAAGTATATAAAAGTCGTTTCACCCTATTTCTATGTTAACAAGAACTATGATATCGTAGGTGAAAAACGTTTCCTCTTTTTGCTGGGAAATTACTATTGGGTGTATAGATTGTCAGGCTTGCACTAAATATTGAACGTTATGTCTTCATGTGGTTGCAACTTTAAGCAAAAGAATATTATGAATTGAGAATGATTCCTTGCACTACTACGTTTAAATTGCTGAACAAATAAAAATGGGTTCAATGAATACAGTAAGGATTTTATTCGTGACACAATTTCAACTGTAATTGTTCACTTTTACAAGTCGAATATGGTGGTTTCCTTTCACATATCTCTGATAGGAATACGAGTATTTTATGTGCTGTTAAATTACACAGCAAGATTGAACGGACACTAAGATCTGGCCAAGTCGACATGAAGGTTTGACGTCACGACATTAATGACCAGTAATTGAACAGGCGAAGTACTCGCACGGAAGTTGTGCCGCTCTAATATGACAAAACTTGACCTCTGTACTTAACTCCAGTTTATTTGGTACAATTCTTTAAAGTTAAAAGCTGTATATCGTCTTTATAAAAAAAACCAGCTGACTCGCGCAACATCGCTTGCGTCACAACATAAGACAGAATGGGTAAAAAAAATCCCCGTTTTTGTAACATTTTTTACTGGTACTCTGCTCCTATTAGTCGTAGCGTGATGATATATAGCCTATAGCCTTCCTCGATAAATGGGCTATCTAACACTGAAATAATTTTTCGAATCGGACCAGTAGTTCCTGAGATTAGCGCGTTCAAACAAACTCTTCAGCTTTATAATATTAGTATAGATGACGTTTGTTTAACCAATCTATGTTTCACAGATCGAAAACTAGCTTTGTAACTAACCGATCCGTAACTGCAATGTGAAAACAACAACTCCGGACACAATTGTCAATCAAATTACAATTGCTTACTTAATTTCGATGAGTTTACTAATAGTTTGGAATAGGCGGACCCAATAACAGGCAATAAATACGCTATTCGCACGCAAGCGATCTTGCTAAAGTGTACTAGAACAAAACACTCTTAAACGTGGGATCATTTTTGAGTAAAAGATCTTACAAAGCTGCCCCCATTTGTATGCACTTTAAATTTATTTTTCTTTTCTCCGTTACTTGTTAGGTACGTCTTTTAAACTATCGGGGGCAGAATTTATATAAATAGTCGTCAGATACTTAACTATGAGTATTGACGGAAACACGCCAGCTCAGTGGCACGGCCAGTGGTCTCCAGTTAACAAGTTCACAGTCACCCTCGCGACTACACACGTACAGCTCATTGTTGTTTGTTTGTGCGCGTGCGCCGCGATGAATGAAATCGGACACTCGCGCGCACTTGTACTACACTACGCAGCCCGGCGACTTTTTGTCGCAAGGTGCTGCAGCGACAAGACAACAGTTTAAAAAAAAAAAAAATATTAAGTGCTTAATTTATTTATTAAAAAACTGAAGCTTAAAACTAAATACATTTTAAACTCGCCATTCATATGTTTAACGGCGAGATATTATAAGTCACTGTAATGTTTAATACCAGTGGTCTTGTATGATTAGATGTATAGATGTAAATGAGGCAAAAGAAGTTTGTTACTAAGTAGTTCTCTGGTCTCTGCCTACCCCGATGAGAAAAAATGCGTGATTTGGTTGTTTAATGGCATAGTAAATAACACGATAATGTATTATTTACATTGTTGGTTTTAAGTTACGGATACTAAGCATTGGAGCTGTAATGTGTAGTCATAAAGCATAAGGTACCTGATTTACCTGAACTTTATCAAGAGTTTTGTTATATAAAAAATATTGCCAATGACTCAGTGTAAATACGATAAATGATAACGACTATCGCTCAGACAGCTATTACACGTTTAGCCAAAATCGCGTGACTCAGTCCAATAGTACTATGTATTGATAATACGGGTCGTTTCTAATCGTGTTAACTCAAAATATAAACATACAATAGATATTATGTTTGCGTATTAGTACAGAAGATAATCTATTGTAGTCTTTAGTGAGATCGTAAAAAAATATATTCTGTGCTAGTAATAAGATACTAATTTGTTTGATTTATTGAAGGATATTTTGCTTAGAAGGGCTGTTCTTTGAACTACCTACTTAGGTCTGTTGAGATAAAATACAAAGCTTGTATTAAAAAATACTGTGTTATTGTTATTGTTCAATACTTTAACCTGTTTATGGACATATAGAATCAATTTTCAGTCACTGATATAAAGACTATTATTCTAGAAGGGCATAATTCTATTTCAATTGTTCCGTGATTAATCTCGAAATTGTTAAAAATTGTTGACAAACTTGGCTTAAACTTTGTTCCTAAATTCGTTTGTCGACAAAAAGTCGCTAGTGTACGTAGCTGTACACAGTCTGTATTGTGAGTTAGTGAGGGGTGCCGCGGCCATACTCTTAGCCCGTAATACAAACTTTATTGATGCTTTGTTGTACGCTGCGTTTCGAGAGCGGAACTCGCATTACGTGCATTATAACACGGGATTTTCTCATGGGGGTGGAAGAATACGTAACACGTTTCGCTACCCTTATGTTTGTTTTTGTTTCCTTCACTTACTTAAGTACCTACATAAGTATATTCATAGTGCTCAAGGATTTGAAAGCTATGATTTAGAGATATTTCCACCAAAACTATCAATAAACGTGTACAAAAAAAAGTTTTAAAGTGAATAAGTAGAGATTGAGACAGAAATGATTCTCATTCAAAATGTTTTCACAATTTCTATCTTGGCACGCTGGGGCTTTTTCGAATTTATTGCTAACGCTCGACCTAGGAAACGAACTCGGAACCCAGTAAATAGTAGAATATTAGACTAAAAACCAATGACAGTGAAAATAAATATTTTTAACCGTAATAACTTCCCATTTAACTTTTCGTCATGCTTGTCAACACAGCGTTTTTTATTTCTTTAATAAACGCTCTTGGCACCAGAAATGTTTTAAAGGGAAGTGAGAAATACCATCAGATAAATAAAAATGTATTGCGTTGATGTTCATAAGGTCAACCCATCAAAATTTGTCATAAGACACATTTTACAACGTCCAAGAATTTTAACTGGAAATTATTTAACATTGTTTGTTCCGTTCCTTTAATAAAATATCAAAGCTCCAGTCCCTATTTTTAAGCAGATTGTGATGATCTAATCCCTTTTAAAATGTAAATTATTTATTTGGTTTGAAATTAACTTATGTTTGGGGCAAGATTCATATACTTACTGTGCTTTATGTACTTAATTTTGTAAGTTCAAGTGTAATCTTATTCAAGCAGTCAAAGAAACCCTGTTGCCTTTGTTGTTGCTGCAAATAGGTTAAGGCTACACGGTACAATATTGTAGGCCATGTAAAATACTGGTACTCAGCCGCATCCGGTGAAACTGGAAGCCCACTCTGTAATACAAAGTCTAAGTAATTTGGTACAAAAATGAGCTCTGCACGAACAAGTCACAGAATAAACGATCGAGATCTCATTCACATACTCTTCATAGATTTCGGTTTCGTCGTAAAACCCACCGCGGTGTTTGAGGTGTGCAGTAAAACGTTGCACAAACAGGCAATTAACGGGTGCGCTTGCGCAGCGCGGCCACAACGTGTCGCTTTGATCTCTTGTTACTGCTGCTTCCACGTGCCGATGATTTGTGGATAACCTTGCTTGGACACTGTTTGATGATCGGTTGATGATTTCGTGTGATGTAATCGCGATTGAAAATATCAAGTTCTTAGGATTAAGGTCATGGTTACTTGACCTCAATTCTAACTTGCTTTTAGCAGCAAATTCGTTTTTTAAATTTGTATGGTACCCATGTTTCATTGCTTTAGGGAACTAAGAATAGGCTATATATTCAAAGTGAATGCTGTCTCACAGTTAAACTTGGCACTTTTGATTCTTGACATAATTAATGTTGAATTTTGTACTATCATAGTCACCATGCGCAGCTTTTTGCAACCCACTGCATTGAGGCATAAGCCTTCTTCCGTACACGCTAATCAGCCATGTTCTCTGCTACTCGTAAATTACGATTCAGTGAATCATAAACCAGTGATTTATATTTCAAGCCTTTTTTTTTCAAAAAGTAAACAAGTTTTCTCTTTACGCTATCAAACGATTTATCAGCATTACGTAGGCACCCTAAAAGGGCTGGATGACGTCACAATGTCGTTAACCTTTGCGTTTCGCAATACCTACGTATTTCTTACCTACAAGGGGTGGTTGACCTCGCATTGTTATACATCGGAAGAGATCGACTTACTTATTACAGGTTGTAGTAACAAAATATGCGACTGACTCATTCATATAACTAGTTTTTTGAGATTCCATAGTTTTTGCTCCGAATGGAATTGTAAATAAATATTGATGAGGATGTTAACCTAGGCATGGAATGAAGAAGACGTGGATTGTGACTCATGTTCAGAACTGCATATTTTAAATGTAGGCACAATTTTTCATTTATTTAAGGGAATGTATAGGTATAGGTATAGGCAGGTAGATTTGAAAAGCTCGCTTAAAAAAATGATGTGCCTATCATTTTCTTACCTGAGATACACCTATTTGTAATATTGTTTTAACACACGATTGTAAACAGGAACCTAGTCTTTCCAAAAATAAATCGAAAGAGACTCCTCAAATTCCATTTCTCACAATATTGGCATACCTTCCTATGTTTACATTAGTTAAAATAACATAAACAATACAAAACACAGAGAAAGTAACGTAGGAAATAATTTAATAACGCATGTTTACTTGTTAGCTCTCATTTTTCACGTAGGACGTTGGTTTAGATGAAAAAATACCTGGTTGACGTCATCACATTGTGTAACGTACGATTCCTACGCGTTCAACTAGAGATTTGTTGAAATTACTAGAAATACATGGGACTACAAGCATTTGTCGGTCTATGTGGGTTGGATTGTTACACCTCTGCCTGCTCGAAAGAGGAAAAATTTCCCTGATATTGTACTCCTCGAAATATTTAGTGTGAATACGAATCAAACGCATTAGTCTGGTCATTCACAATCAAGTCTGGTCTGAGACAGTGTATACCTATGCATGAAGCTTCCGAATAAAATAACGATGGTCAACAGTCAAACCTGCTATGTGTATGGTTACAGCTTCCCGCTTGCATGTAAAGTATACTGGTTGCCATATTCGATTGGGTATAGGGTAATTGACGTCTTCTAATTTTGGGGTGTAATTGCACTTATTCATACTATTTATTTTATTTTATTAATCAGTTAATAAAAACTGTTTGGTCTCTGCATACCCCTTTGGGAAATAGGCGTGATTTTATGTATGTATTTATGTAGTTATTACGAGGTCTGGCAGTAACTTATGCTATCTGAGGACCTTTCAGGTTATTTCAGTATATATGACAGACTCCTTGGAAAAGTTAATTTTGAAGCCTATGTTAAACTATATATAAGTATTAACTTTAAAGTAAAGAGAGAGAAAATCTGGAAAGAATAAATAAGATGGTAAGAATTATAGTTAGTAACGAATTTTCGTTTCGATAGAGCATTCTTTTGATGTGATAGTGAATCATTATTTGTGCCGAATGTGAGTTGTTTAATATTTACGAAACCTAACATTTGAAACGTTCTCTATCAAAGGTTATTCTAATTTAGCGAAGATCTCTTGCATTTGTTCTTTTTGTTGATCGTTTTTGTTTATGACAACACCGCTTTTTTGTTACCGATCGCTTTAATAAGATGGTTGGAACGTGACTTTTAATTGCATCTGTTGAAACTACTGTAAGATTTATTATTTTAATATGAGTATATGACAGAGGTATATGAGAGATACTGAGACATACCTACCTAGACCTACTCAGCTCTTACCTAATTACCAAATACACGCATTTAAACCAAAATATTGGCCGAGAAGACAAACATACAGGTTATCTATTCATTCAATAACTGTATGCAACCCGTCTCCATAACAATAATACAATTTGCAGACTGAAACGTTAGCTAATAGTAAACAAATGTCACCCGATGCACACAACCGGTCGTGCGCGCGCGCCGATGAGCTAAGCACGCGAGATTCTACGGTGACGCAAGCGCAGCCGCACTACCACACATGTATACGTATTGACACACACAGCCTTCGAATTGTGACAGATTTATCACATGTGCAACCGTTTGACTTGGAATTAGGAATCAATTGATAGAATTGAAAGACTTGAAGATTTTCTTGCACTTTGCTAAGATGAAATCATGATGTGATGTCAGATTTGGCAGTATGTGTGTGCAATTGTACATCTACAGTAGTTTTGGTGTTTGGGTGAATTAAGAATTTAATGTCCTCTTCGCGGATATTCGGCTACAGCGGCTTGTTTAATTGAAACTAGCTAACTATACAGGACTCTGTCCTGTCTGTGACTTTTTGGCCCCACCAAAGATTCGAACCTCTGCGCTGCAGTCACATACCGAATGCGAGACAGAGGCAATCAAATACAATGTAATACCATTATTAAACGTAAATTCAGAAAAACTTTACATTTCTTTAGAAAAAAGGTATCATACGTGACATAACATTACTTTGAATATTTTAATGTAGAGATATTATTTCTATAGCAGTAAGTTGGTAGTTTGTTGCGAACAAACAACTCGACTCTCGGACAAAAACTCATTAGTGAAACGAGCTTGTTTTTATTTATTCCTTTTGCTGCAGATTGATGCAGCTAATTACTTGCACACAATGTTGAGCTAACCCACAGAACTAAGACTTTGTAGATCATTGCTACTTCTATACCGAGATTGTAAATCGTTAAACTTGGTGGAGTTTGTGCGGAAAAAAGTCCAATCATTAAAAAATCGTGTCAAATGTGTAGGATATTTTGATTTGGATAACGACATGGTAAGAAGTCTTGAAGATTATGGGGTAAGTTTAAAAGAAAAGCCTATTTAATAATGGAGCTAATCGTTGGTATCTACCTAAATATTCTCGACATTCTCTTTGTAGGTTGTTGTATCAATCATTTTTATTCTCAACATCAATACCTAGTCTACATAAGACAGTATTTATAGCTACTCAATAAAGTGAATCTTGGTTTTCCCCGCGCAAGTGACATTTAAATTTTATACCATGGTATCTCAATCAGTAGAAACGTGCCGCTAAAGACATTGCACGTCGATATTTACGAAGTTATGGGTCGGAATACTGGTTTTCATATTAACATCCCACACAACAGCTGTGCTGTATGCAACGCCATTTTAAAAAGGATGCAGGTGTCTTGGATACACTATAGCTTAAGCTAATAGGGTTAGGGGGAGTTCAGAGGTTTTCGTTTTGAATGAGATTGCGCAAAATTATAACAGGCAATATAATACTTTTCTTGAACCAGCGGCCAGTGGGGTTAATTAAATTAGCAACATCTTACAAATCGAGACTACGTTTCTAATAATTTCTTTGTGTTTCGCATTCCTATGTTTGAACAAGGTATAATTTCTGTAAGCTCATTTTAAATGACATACTTTAAAGATACGCAGCACACCAGAAAGTACGTAAGTACACGTTCATTCCAAAATTATTCCATCGTATTTCTATTGGCACTTAGTCTGCACCATCATTTGTCTTTCCCATACGTATAGTGCTAAAATTTCCATGAAAACACATCATTAATTACAACTCTCGCCTCACCAATTAGGTTATTTAAAACCTGCAAAAGCCAGGCTTGCAAATTTTAATAGCGTATCGTTGCTGAGGTCAAGTTAATTGACACACATACCTCGGGCCGTCTGAAAGCGACTGTTTGCTTGTTTTTTAATCATAATTTTTAGTGTTCCTGGTTTCAACTGGTGAAACCGATTTGAGTGATTGTCTGTCAGTCTGCAATCTGATATCATTTTGAACTTACCTACCTAAGTCAACGTCCATCTGTAAGATCACTTTAGTGACGTATTACTTCAATATTTTGATTCAAGAGGGCAAAATTTTTAAAACACACTTGGTAACATTCCCAATAGAAGAGAAACGTTTTCCAAACGAATTGCAAAAAAATGGTTATCTTAAACTACTAAATTACGCACACCTAGGACCCTACTTATGTGTCATTTATTAAACGTTTAGTATACCTATTAAAGGTACTTACACTTAAAAGTCATGTTTGTTATGTTGTCAATATTTCAACCGTGCTACGGGACCCCATTAAACAAGTCCGAAGACACCTGACCGAATTTTTTGCCCATTCGGGTCGTTGCTTTTTCAAAATTATAGGGGAAAGAAAGAGGTTGCGTTTTATTAATGGACCTCAGGGCCTTCCAATTTGCATGTGTTCACAGAACCGAGATACCATATAACTGTTTGCGGTTTCTGAGGTATTTTTTGAAAGGTAGTTTGTATGTTTTCGGCCATTTTGTAGTTACAGTGTCTATAAAACAATAAGACATTTTTATCACATTGAAAATTGTCTTGAAGATCTGGTCAAAAGTAGCACAGAACAAAAAATACTCGGAATGGAGAAGTGGTTAAGTATATAATGCCCTGAAGTAGCTGATAAACACTTGGTAAAAGTAAGAGGATGATAAACCGTATTGCTTCGAGAAATCTATATTAATATTATAAAGCTGAAGAGTTTGTTTGTTTGTTTGTTTGAACGCGCTAATCTCAGGAACTACTGGTCCGATTTGAAAAAATCTTTCAGTGTTAGATAGTCTATTTATCGAGGAAGGAAGGAATATATTTAGGCTATATAACATCACGCTACAACCAATAGGAGCAGAGTACCAGTAAAAAATGTTTCGAAAACGGGGAAAAATTTAACCCATTTTCTCTAATGTGACGCAAGCGAAGTTGCGCGGTTCATCATTCACATAGTGACAGTACGGATGTTGCAAAGAATGTTGGAAACGCATTGAAAGGACATGCACGGATCTAATCGTTGATATCCTTTAGGGCAGGTGCGTACGCAGACGACGTGCATGTATGACGGCACATAAATGTTGATGATGTTAAATTAGTATGTATAAATGGGCATTTTGTGGCCACTATCACACAAGGACAACGAGATGATATTGTAGCATTTTCAAATATAATACAAGTGCTGTGTTAAGGAAAAAACCTTGAGGGAAATGTATCAACAAAACAGTATAAAATACAGTACCTATTGTGTAATATTGATTTATTGTAAATGATATGAAACCACAAGTAATGATCATCTGAGACGAGCAATGATTGAATCATTCACACCTTACTACAGTTATAACATAGAAATGAATTTGTGGTTCGAATTTGATACATTTCGGTGCCATGTACCTTCGAGGTATTTTGGAAGACCGTTCTCTAACCCGTTTTATCATCATGGGCCATACTATAGATTACAGCCCTTTGAAGCTCATGGTCCCAATTCTGCCTAAGACTACCCTAGACCCAAAATTTAAAGGTTCTTTCCGAAGAATAATGTAGATTTCATAATGGACTTTCCAGTTCACTTCATACAAAGCAAAGCTTAGTATAGTCTAGTAGAAATATACGTATAAATAAATGAACTACAGTAATGCATATAGATAATGTAGTTTATAATATCAGCGATGATTCGCGAATGCGCGCGCCGCCGTATCTAATAATACCAGTATCGTAATGCGACAAATGATTATTTTCATTTCAAGTTCAATGACACCGTTTTTTGAGATCTTAATTTAGCTTGTGTGTCGAGATGTCGCTCGATTATGAGGATATTGGTATTATTAAACACCTGCTCTTTGGGACATTACTTCATTCTTGGTACAGTAAACTCTAATTCACGTTTGTTTTATGGAAGGATGAAAAGGTTTCTCTTCACATTTTTTATACAGGTTTGAAGATGAACCTATGTGAATATTACTAAGTAAGAATATAATTTGAGAACTTTTATTATTACGAAACGATTTCTCTGAACCATGGATAGCTTGCGACAGTCTGTAACTATTGAGATTCTCCATGACAAGTGATTCTTAAAGCGGTAGTTGTCTTCTCAAACAGAGAAAGAGTAGAAATATTTATATTATTAGCTAAAAAAATCAAACGAGCGAAGCCGTGTGCAAAACCTCCTACTATTTATATGATATAATAGTAATTTTATGTCAGTGTTCCATGCGGCAGACTGCGACTGCTATCGCGTTTTCTCAGAATTATTTTATCAGTAGTGAATTTTTCAACATAATTTTAAAATATGAATTTGAACTAAGCATATTTACTTACCTCTCTGCAGAAAAGGTTTTAGAGACATATTAACTAGCTGTCACTTATGGCAAAAGCCAGACGAGATTGCCATACTACCACAACCATACCATATAGGGCGGAAGATAGGGTGTTTAATTTATAGTTTATCAAAAGTAGCTTCTGCAATTAATTTTTCTTCATAAAAATTTCCCTGGCCCTGTCCCGCCTTTTATCTCTTCTGTGTAGCGGGCGGCTAATTTTATATGTTTGCAAGCCCAACTGATAAGAACCTAAATGTACATAGGTTACGTATAATAGTCAATTTCTCCAAATATTCATAATATTGCTACAGAAACAGAATCAACCAAACATGTACAACGATATCTGTTCTCTTTTCTATATCTGGTTAAGATTATGAGGCCGAGATTCGGTATCAACGTCGTGATTCCGTATTGGGAGCAGATTGCAATTGCAATACCAGTCGGTACTTAGTACTTAGTAGTCAGGTATTAGGTATTCCGACAGTTTGATATGTACGCCTACGTGCACGGCTAATTAGTCAGTTCCTTTCTGACCGCTGGAGCTGTAGGTATTTATGGTAGACAGGTACCTATTTAAGTACTAGTCAATACGGAATTGAGAGCAAAAAGTACGGGTATTTACACGATTTTAATAAAAAATGCTGTTTTTTGGAAAGGGTAGTAGGTATGATGGACAAAAATAGCAGTTAGGGCTAGGATATTTTTGTCCTTGTTGTGTGAATTATTTACTATAACTATCCTGATAGGCTACGACGGTATAATTTTAGTAATGTTGATATATTTCTACAACAATAGGTTGGTAGATGATAGTGAAGTTATTTTAGCCATGTGTTAATTCGTTTTATTGTTTCAATGTTTGTTATATTACCAACAATTTTACCTCAATACAGCAATTTTCCTAACGTTTATTTCATTTCCAATTATTTTGAACTGTTCGTTACTGAACTAAAAATAACTTATATTTATACTGATTCATGTCCTAATCGTTTGTATATAAAAATCAAAGTGAGTCCTACGCAAGAATAAAAGTGATCGTTTGAAAACTATTGGATATGTGTCGTCCGTTCATTTTAGGCGCAAGGCCGTTCACCAGACATAAGTTATTTATCACGATTTACCCACTTACTTACTTTATTTTTGATACACTAGGCGAGTATGGTTTTGTCTGCGTGATAGATTACTTTTTGTCTCTCTTTTTTAACATGAATGTCTTCCTAGGATTTATATTTGTTTTTTATGTACATTTCATATTCCAAAGGAGCATTCTACAAATTAAAGGTCCTAAAGGGACCTAGATCCAAAAAGTTTAAAACTATGCAAAGAATAGTTTTGTATGTAAATCGATCTCACAACACAGCAATTTATCTAGGTAGAGTAGAGGTAATAACATTTTAGTGAAGGTTTATCGGATTTTATTATTTTTTTTGTTTAAAAAAAAATAAAAACAAAACACAAACAAAATCCTTTGTGTACTTTATATTGTTTGTCTCTTTCACCTTGTAAACGAAACAGATAAACTACAAACGTACTAACTACAACTTAGTAGTAGAACAAGATTAATAGATAAAGCAATGTTATGATTCAAAGGTTAATCACTGAAGGTTTTACCTCCACAGTTAATACGTAGATCAATTATGCCGATAAGTTATATGGGTGAATATTAATTATATATTCAAGTATGTTTTCAATGTAAATCTTGGAAGTAACCGCCTGTTCTATACGTTTCGTCTGTGATTTTGTCCGCAAATAAAGATTTTCAGTTTAGTTAAGCTGTTTTTGCGTTTGTAGGAGACACTCATTTTATCATTTCACATTTTAAAGATTCTGATAGTTGAAGTTACTTTTAAAGCCCTCGTACACCCGGCTTATTTTTGCTACCTGAAGAATATGTCTTGCAAAGTTGCGACTAGCTTAAGTGAACTCTTACGCGCAATTGAAGGAAGTTTGACATTCATCTTTTTGCGTACTTAAAGCGTATCATACAGGTTGAAAATACTTTCTCAAGAGGTGACTATTGGGCTACTGCATAATTTAGGTTACTCTTGATGTCCGAATGTGCCTATTGTTGAAATCATAAAGCTATTCATATAAAATTCCCGCGTTAACGTTAATACATACATAAGATTGCATGGAAGTAACTGCAAAACTACACAGTTAGTGTATACAACAGATTTTCCTAACACATAGACTGAATCAGCTCTTACTTGCCCTAAATTTGTATTCGAGATGTTTTGGTTTTAGCGAATGAACAGCCGTGGTTGTTATATATTGTGCTACATTCGCGACCACATATAAATAAGAATCGCTAGGTTATTTAGGCCGTTAGGCTCGGACGGTTGACGTCTACTGACCACAATGTGTCTATTATTTACGTGATATTTAATTTTATAAATTGTACATGCTACTTTCATATTTTGTAAGACTCGTTTCCTTTTATTTTGGGTAAAGCTCACGGCATTATTCATTAGAAGAGGAATTGTATTTTAATCTACGTAGATTAGCAAGCTAAAAAGTATTAGGTTTTCGAAGATGGCACAGTAGCTAACTTATTGGGAGACTTAAAACTAGGGTTATTATGATGAGTAATTTGATTGTGGCATGATATTAAGGTCTTGAATAAGGAGTCCATTACACTATTCAAGATTCTATCCCCCCGAAAAAAAGGGTTAAAAGGTTTCCTAAAACTGGAACTAAGAATAGCATTTCAATAATGGCTGGTTATGTAAAGAGATAAATAATCTGAAGTCGGAATGTTACCTCTCCGGATTTATTTGAGGAGGAAACACCAACTTTTTTGTGTTGCATTCAAAAATAACTCCCGCCGGTATCTCTGTACTTTGATGTTTATATTTGGACGGGAAAATTCGGGTATAAACACCAAAATAGAGTTTAAATATAGTTTAGTGCAATATTAACACATTGTATGCTAAATGTAGGGGTAACAATGTATTAGGTATTTATGATGATTCTGAATTAATTTATAATTTAATATAAGTAGCTAATGTATTTTTCTACCACTTAGACTAAATAATAGTCTGCCACTTGGCAAAAATTATGACAGATGCCTTAATCAATAAAAAATTTATAATATTGATCACGAAGTTAGTACTTAGTACTTAGTCTTATTGTCACAAAATCATCAGAAATACCTCCACTCTTGGTCGTATGGTCTCTATAGAATATGTTACATTGTTCTAGGATAATCCAGAGCAGAATTCAAATAAAATATTGAAACCTGGGTTCGATTACAGAGACTAAAGACCAAGCAAGCTTAAAAACCAGAAGTTATTTATTTATTCTTCCTTGCTATATTTACTGGTTCTTACCTAATGCAAAAGTATGGCTATTTACAAACAAGTTGTGATATTAAGACTTCTAATTGCGTATTATACTCTACTTCTAAGGAAATTCTTTACGATTTGGTTATTCTATAAAAAAATACGTGCTGTTGCAAATTAACTCGCCCAATAACGCTCTACTATTAAGCGATCAAATTAATATCAAAACAAACATCTTTACTTCAATACCGTCATTATATTTGCAATAAAAACAAGGTTATATACAGATATTAATGTTTATCACGCCATGCAAGACGGGTCATAGCAGACAGGTAGGTCGTTGACCTTCGCAGGATGGACGGCGATTAGCGTGAGGGGTCGCGTGAAGGACGAACTTGCTGTAAAGGGGTTGATGGGATAATAATTAGCTATGCGTTTTTTGGCGAATTGTACACATAACTAATAAGAAAGGGTTACTTAGTTGTCGCTCAGTTTGGAATGTAATAGTTAGTGTCTTAATGTATGACATCGGTATTTTTTATTTTTCTCTTATTCTTTTATTTATTTTCATTCACTAATCATGATGAAATGAACTCGCCTCGCCTTATTAAACACGACTAGAAACATTAAAAGCAATGCAATAAAACAATCGTAAGTTAAATTACACCAAAACTTTATGATTATTCCAAAGAAGTTACGATTTCTGCTAATACGATTTGGTACCCATCCAATTTCAAAGTTTTACGACCGCCGCCTGACTTTGTTGCGATTTCCAGGTAATTCCCGTTTTGTTCTCAAATGTATCACTGGTTTTTGTATCGCGAACTTTTTACTACTACCGTGTGGGATTAACTAGTAGATAATAAAAACTTTAATACAGTGAGAACTTTAATACCTGATGAGACCTCCTTAGATCTACTTTGTTTTGCACATTTACTTTAACCAGAATGTAGAAGGCTTTCTTTTTCAAATGGTCAGTAGTCAGCATTGTCTTAACCTATTATAAGTCGCCCAGAGACACATTTAACCGGCGCCCAGAAGCACGGAGACGCTCAGTTCAAAATCCCTTTGGTCTCTCATCTATAGAATAGTTATTCTTAATCAGCAAGGTGTCATAGAACTCCTTCCTTTTACGTCTAAAACCTTTCTTCTAGACCTCATTGTTAAAAGTAACGAAGTAAAATAAATACTAGTTAAGTCTGGTGGAACTTAATTTCGTGAACAATTTTATACTTGTCTAGTTATTTAATTAGGTATTTATAATGAATCATGACTCAATAGCTCCCCAGCTTTCATACTTTAATGCAATTCTTGTGGTTATTATCTATCATTAAAACACACATAAAGTTCACTGCTTATAAATTATTTCAATCGATGATCTCAAATGTAGTCATCGTTAATTTTGCGATTGTTCACCTTCGTCACGTTTTATTGGACATATTAATGAGTTTTCCAAAGAATATAAATAGTTTGAGAGACTTGGATCAAGAGTCATGAATTCAAAAATGCTTAGATTTGAATCTTGTCATGTTTCTTACACTGATTTCTCAATAATCGTACTCTCCTATTGATAAATGTCATGTAATTTCTGATCAGTAGTAGTGTTTTGTCTTTTTCACTATTAGTGTAGTTACTAAGTTGTTTTGAAGAAACTGTGGAGGATTACTATTCTTTCAATAAGAACACCGGTTGCGAAGTAATATATTTATTTTTATTTTCTTCAAATCTTCAATGTGGACTGTATTATAAACTATTTACTATACACTGTTCATATACTTTACTATGTACGGTTTATTCACTATGTACTTTTCTTCTTTCTCCGATGTGATCTTCATTCGATGAGTTTAAAACTTAAACTTTACAATAATATTCTACACTATGTTCACTATGTTCACTATGTTCATACTATACAATGTTCTTTCTTCCGAGTGATGTGATCACAATGAGTTTACAACTTAAACTATACAATAATATTCGCTATGTTCACTATGTTCATACTATGTTCTTTTCTTCCAAGTGATCACCATGAGCTTAAAACTTAAACTGATGTTACGCAGCGCGCGTCCCTATTTATATTCACAAACATTGTTTCTACACTAATCTAGAATCAAACGGAATGATCAAGCGCTCCGTGCCGCACCGCGCGAGGTTCGAGAACGCCGCCGTCTCGCTCGCGCGTACGCGACTCGCCTATATGTCTATCTCGTTCTTGTTCTTTCGGGAACAGTCGGTGCGCTTGATCGAAGGATCGCCGCCGCTTACATTGTTCGCGATTGTTCTTTCGTACTATTCTTTACGACTAGAATTTTCTAATAATAATACACTTATTTCTACGAATTTCTACAATGTTCTACGTGCGTGAATTAAACGTAATATTTTATGCCTAAATATGATTCCATCGTGCACATTTCTCCCGCCGTCGCAACTCGCGATTAATTTGGCAGCACGATGGCTCCTCTGTTCGGTCGTCACTGGATGTACGTTGTCCGTGGCGATGTCCATGTCCATGTTCGTCGGTTGTAGATATTCGCGATGTGCGCTGCTCCCGCCGGTGTTGGAGTGTAGGCTGGCAGTTATAAAACCAACGCTGCCGTCGTTGCTCGCTCAACACCGGCTTTTCTCCACCGTGAATCTCTTCACGTTTTCTCCAGGTAGGGTCACTGTGCGACCTTCCCCTTGTACGTTTCCATGCTGCAGCCACGACGTGTTTACTATTCCCACACGGGTCATTGAACTGCAGCAATTGTCCTGTGGCGCGATTAGTAGGCCACTTATTCGATATGGTCGAATCGATCTTTTTCTTACAATTTTCAGCGGGAGTTTCACGATCGCGCACGGTACATGTCTTAACCATTTCCACAGTCGGTGTTATCATGCCAGGCTTCGATAACGTTAGCTGCACTTTTCCAATGTTCTTCCTATGGTGCAACAGCCGATGGTGAGACATGTTGCAGCCATCTTCGCCGCAAGCTTTCGCACGACACTTATCACGTCTATGCGTACTAAGCAGGCAGCGGAAACACAATCTACATTTCTTCGCTATGTCCCATCGTTCATTCACACTCGCGTTACGAAACTTACTACAATCGACTAGTCTATGTTCATTCATACATACGTGGCACTGTGGTTTCTTACTCACCACTGTATAAATTCGCTCGTAACGCGGCTCATTTTCATTCTTATGCGACTTTAGATGTGTGCCGGTCGTCGCGACGTTCTCGGGTAGTGCGTACGCACTACACTTGTCAGCTTCGGCGTTCAGAAATGCGGCAAGTCTCTTTAAGTCCGGTACATCTTCTTTGTACTTGTAAGTGTAGTCGTACCACTTACTTTTCAATACAGGTGTGAGTTTGTCCAATGTGATTTTCACTAGCTCCGGGTTATACAAATAGTGAGGTTTCTTAAGGGCCTCGATCGTAGCGACGATGTTCGATACTTTGTTCGCGAATATACAAAGTTCGCGAGGTTCATCATTTACTCTCTGCAATTTTCTCAATTTCGCTATTTCATACATAGCCAGTGCGTCCGGTCTTCCAAATCTTCGTTCCAAAGCCTCCATGATAGCCTCTGGATCCGGCTGGCTGTACAGGAGACTGCTGACGGCATCACGAGCAGCTCCTTTCAAACTTCTCCTTATTCTTGCGATGTTCTCGACTTTCGAGAACATTCCGCACGTTTCTCGATAAGCAGCGCGGTACGCCAACCAGCTACTGCATTCGCCGGTGAAGATTGGCAGCTCCTGAATATACCGCGGTGCCTCTCTGGACATCCGCAGAGCTTGCACGAGCGCTTCCGTCAACAAAGTGACGTCCAGCTGACGCGCAGGTACTCCCTCCTCCTTGGGAGTATTCTGTCCTCGCCAAACAGGATCCTTCACCTTGGTGACCTCGTTCATGTCCGGCCATTCCTTCACTCGGCTGTGTGCAACATCTTCATCTTCATCCGATGATGAATCACAATTTTCTTCCTCGTCCTCGATCTCAGCGCGAAGACGCTTCAACTTTAACTCGGCGAGGGCGAGCTTCAGCGCGGCGACTTCCTCTTCGGCCGCAAGAATTTCTCGTCTTCGTTTTCCTGACACACGCGACGTCCCGCGTGACCTCGCACCTTCGGCGGTCATCGCAGGCACAGCTGTAGTGGCGGTCGTAGTCGCGGTCGCTGATCCCAGCGCGATCGCGGTCGTTGACCCCATCGAAGTCGCGGTGTTCAACATCTCTGTGGCTGGCGTGAGGGCAGTAGTAGTCTCCGACGTCGCCAACTGTTCGATTATTCTTCCTTCAAGACTTCGCGTAACGGGCATCCTTTGTTCTTGCACTGTTCCAAATCCGGCTCGAAGGACCAGCAATGTGGAGGATTACTATTCTTTCAATAAGAACACCGGTTGCGAAGTAATATATTTATTTTTATTTTCTTCAAATCTTCAATGTGGACTGTATTATAAACTATTTACTATACACTGTTCATATACTTTACTATGTACGGTTTATTCACTATGTACTTTTCTTCTTTCTCCGATGTGATCTTCATTCGATGAGTTTAAAACTTAAACTTTACAATAATATTCTACACTATGTTCACTATGTTCACTATGTTCATACTATACAATGTTCTTTCTTCCGAGTGATGTGATCACAATGAGTTTACAACTTAAACTATACAATAATATTCGCTATGTTCACTATGTTCATACTATGTTCTTTTCTTCCAAGTGATCACCATGAGCTTAAAACTTAAACTGATGTTACGCAGCGCGCGTCCCTATTTATATTCACAAACATTGTTTCTACACTAATCTAGAATCAAACGGAATGATCAAGCGCTCCGTGCCGCACCGCGCGAGGTTCGAGAACGCCGCCGTCTCGCTCGCGCGTACGCGACTCGCCTATATGTCTATCTCGTTCTTGTTCTTTCGGGAACAGTCGGTGCGCTTGATCGAAGGATCGCCGCCGCTTACATTGTTCGCGATTGTTCTTTCGTACTATTCTTTACGACTAGAATTTTCTAATAATAATACACTTATTTCTACGAATTTCTACAATGTTCTACGTGCGTGAATTAAACGTAATATTTTATGCCTAAATATGATTCCATCGTGCACAGAAACACTCTTTAACTAATCAGAGCTTACACGATATTTATTAGTGTGACAATTTCAGATCGATGTATTAAAACATCGAAATTCTACTTTACTGCGTTTTTATTAAAGTACCTAATAACTTAATTTACGTATATTAACATTTCGATTGAGGGTGACTAGTTCTCATACAATGTTCCATCGCAATTTGAAAATAAATGTTTAGTACCATCTAAAGCACGAAATATGAATGTTTCGTCGCACCTTTCCAACAAAATCGTTCGTAATACATAGTCTACAATGAATTTACCAATTAACCGTTCTATAATATGAATAATTCAACAAGTTTCTTAGTACTGATCATGTAATCGTAACAGTGTAACCCAGTTATAGTCTACCTCTATTAGTTGGTATCTATCTATCTGCGTCTCATAGTTTAGGAGTGCCCTACTAGAGATAACGCACATTCTATAATCAATGTTATTAATACGGTATCTTTGAATTGTTTTTATAATAATTGTTGCTAAAAGCTTGTCTGACGGCTCGTCTGTTGTTTGATAAAAAATACAAGAAAAAATTGTGTAAAAAATCCTGTTTGTTTTTCTCAAAGGTCATGTTTACTAACATTTTAACAGTTTTTTTGTATTTTTTACTACATAATTATACCCACTAAGAATAGTAGGCAAGCCTTTTTTGATGTTTGACAAGTGTTTTTGCGCAGCTACGTGAAAAATTCGGGTCGCATTTTTTTTGTATTGGTAGGTAACCTACTTAATCAGACATTTATTAGACAAGCGGTAATAACTTGTATTTATTTAAATTATTCAGTATTGTCGCGGAATACAGTGCGCTCAAAACAATTCATCACATTTGGTCTCTATTGGAAAACGTTTGTAGTTTACGTCACGTCATACTTTGCAATTAGGCAACTTCCTCAATGCACGATAAGTGCAGTACTAATGTTGCCACTACCAAAAAAAAATCACAGACAGAAAAACACAACACCATAATCGGCCGACTCGATTAATTTTGCATCCGATTGATATTCTACTCGATTTTGTGACCTATTTCTAAAGACCTTTAGCAGGTATGCGAGTAATACCTTGGCTTGCTATTTAACAGTAACAAACTAACATATTTTATGAACTTGTTGTATAACCGGTTGTTTGCCGATCGGTATTACCGTTTTGAATTATGATGGAGGCTTTTTTTGGTGAAGGGGTTCAAGGAACTGTGGATTATGTTGAGATAGCTTTTAACAAGAAAGGTTTAAAAGAGCAAGAGCTTTTGGAAGATCACAATAAGAGACGTGGCATACGGAATCTAGGGACAGCTCTCTTAAAAGATACTGTTGTTGTCTAGTAGTATTTTACAAAGTTTGTCATAAGTTACTAAGTTAATATTTATATTTGTTGTTTCCTAAACGAGATCCAGGAAATAAAAGTACTTACGTCGTAAACTTGTAAAACTAATGGAAAGCATTAAATTGAGTATTTTTTGTTTTTGCGTAGCCAGTCGCTTATTAATAGAATCGGAATTTATTCTCGTATCATAGCAGGTTTCAAACAACAGTTCATTTACATTGTATACCTGAAGCGTCTATCTGTCCATCATACAAATGTTTGTTTCAAGTGGTAATTGAACTCGCAACACGCAGCGCATTGCCAATGACGACCACTTTCTCAACGCACGTGCAATCATTGCACCCATGATTAAATCGCACGCGAGATCAACGGGGTGTGCGGCGCACTGCTAAGACGTAGTGCCCTATAACCCCTACTACTAGTGCCTACGATCATTATATCAATTATCCGACAAACGCAAATAATAAACAAATACTGTTTGCGTAACCTCGCCGAGGTTACAATGATTACATCGTCCAGTTTGTATGTTACGTCAAAATTTTAACGTGTTGGCTGTATGGCCTTGCTGTCAACGCTAAAAATGCGACAGAATAAAAAAAGTTATTCGCGCGTTCGATGTCATTCCCGTGCGATGAGTCATCGCGGGCGGACGTCTCCGCTCGCTTCACCGAGTAAGCCGGGTTATCGCTGTGATAATGATTTGTTTTTATTTCTCACAGCTTTGTAACGCCGGCTGTTGTTTAATTGAATGACAAAACAGATAAGCAAATGATGCTACGATAATTAGACTTATGTTTGTTTGTAAGAAAATAAGGGAAATTATGCATAATACATACAATAGACGTGCAAACTTTTATGTTATCTGACCAAATGTTTTATTAATACGCGTTAGTCATAATATTGTGATTTGACAGATGTGTTCTGGACGAGAATGTATGGTTGATAGCATACCATATGGTGTGATCTCACCCGGGATGATACTGAGAACCTACAGGGTAAAAATGTAAATTGAAATGAGTCACTGATTCGTTTTGTATCAACGTTTTGCCTTTAACCATCTCACGGTAGGATAGGGCTGGTATCTTTAGCAAGACCATAGAATAGTATTATAAGTATTTTAATTGATATCTTATGCTGTCAAAAAACTATACAAAGAAGAAGAAAGTTTGCCACTTGTCAGACTCTGGGTATACAATTTGGCTTATTCGTATACATAATTAAAGCATTTCACCATGTTTTTTGTCATTGTATGTTTTAATTACAATATTAAACGAGTTGTTTATGAAAGTTACGAGGCCAAGGTCTCAGCTATTGGTTACAACAAAATTATCACAGTTTTTTCCTCTTCGTAGAGTTTGGCCGTCTTGCAACGGGGTACGCTTTTTTACTATTACCTTCCTTTTCACTTACTCTGGAATTTTTTGCCCAGGTAGAAAGCAATAACGGGTATATCAAGAAATCCAGAAAATCTCTTCTGATTAACAGTCAGGAGAGCTTTTAAAGATGTATGCCATTTAAAACTATAATAAAAGAAAAATATAGACGAGGCTAAAAGATTTACAAGCAATGCACTACCGCCGCTTAACTCCAGTCATTTATGACGTATCAAACGAAATCTTATTTAGATTCAACACAGTACTTATACGGAGCGTGACTCAAATTCGCTGTTTGTTTACTATAAAACTGTAAAGTTAGTCACATCTGTGATTATCTAGAATGTTCTGTACCACGCAGTCTGGTCGAGTAACATGTGGGAATTATTTTAGAAAAATCCATAATGAAAATAGTATGACAGAACCACTTAATGTGAAAAAAAGCGTAAGGACCTACGATCGGGAAGAAGCTGTTGAAATAATTCAACACGTATCTAGACACACATCAAATTACGTATTTTCCACAGAAAATGCATTTTGGAGTCGAAAAAAGGGGAAAATAAGAAGAGAAGCTCATATTTCCTTATCAGTAAATCCCTTTTTATAACATACTGATGTAATTTTGGTAGGGCCACGAAGTGGGAGGGGAGTGGGAGTCGTCTTTTATATTACTGGACATTTCGAATTCACAGTACCTACGGATTCCATACTTTATTAAGACATTTTTTAAAGTTGTTAAAGTTACTAACGATTGTCTTAAAATTACAGATCTCAGCACGAAAGGAAGAATCTAAATATCATTGTGTATTATTTTCGGGTTAAGAATCCATAACTATCTCTTTAATATAGTAGAGGGGACTACATTTTCACTGTATCTATGTCTATTGAAAATGTTTTTTTCTTTACCTCAATTTAGTTCTCTCCAATTTCCAAAACGTTTATTCAACGAGGAGGTCACAATGCGTGCGAGCAATACACATACAGTATTTAGCATACGTTGTCCTAAAAATATTGGTATTGTTTACACAAATTACGTCAGCCATCAGCCCTGTGTCCGTGGGAACGTGACGTTTTAATGTTCTAGTTTTAGAGTGCATTTCTCGTGACTCACCGACTCCATGTACGAATTATTCTGTTTGGATATCATGACGACATCGCACATTTAATTATGTACCATGTACGTGATTCCTCAGGTAAATAATGTTAAGTTTTAGTCATACGGCTTGGGAGTGCCTGCCAGAAATACCGTACAACTGAGTACTGAATGGAAGGTATTTGGCAAGACGGAGTAATAAATTAATCCACAATTATGTAAGACAAATATAGCACAAAAACTTGACTAAGCTACTCAACGAACTTACCTTAATAAAATACGCCTCCTGTCATGAAAACTTTCAGTAGACATAAAACGCCCAACAAAAGCATTATCGCAGCAATTACAAATTCAGGCAGTTGTTAGTCTTTAAAAATTAACGGCTTCAGTCGAGCATAGCTTTGCCAGCTTGAATACCGCACTGCGACAATCGTTGCAGACTACATAAGCGTTCGTTTGTACATAAGGATAGCTGGATAGCTGAAAACTTCCCTGCGATGCCAACTTGTCGGGTAACTAAGTTGAACGCGAATGGACGATTTACGGTTTATGTGCAGTGCGGAAGGATTGCATTTTGGCATGGCATGGTGTAGTACTGCAGTATTTTTCAGCTTACATTTGATGAGGAAAAAGGAAAATTGTAGTTCAGTCTTTTGAAGTTTCTTTATGCTTTTGTAAGCCGAACATACAGCTTGATTCATCGCAATAGTTTTAAGGAAAAAAATTTCTCATTAGAAAGCCTTGTAATTTTCTGAAAACTGTAGAAGCTATAATATATTTGGTAGTCTTTGGGTGGGTTAAATAAGTGGCACTAGGTTAACTGCCAACCACGTGAGAAAGCAAAGCATACAGCAGACACTTTCAAATAGCTACTAGTACTTGAATAGTATTCGTAGACAAACTCGTGAACCAAAGCGAACAATAAAACGTAAGTGGTACATTACTTATGCGTGCGCGCCTGGTGAACCACTTAACTAGCCAGCGGATCCGGACGAATTACGCCATTGATGAAAGTATAAGATTATTATAACATCTACATAATGCATCAACCCACTTTCCACGGCCGTACCTTAGTACTTACTTTCTTTCTTTAATTGTTAGGTTCGTGTCAAAGTTGTGTAGATCACCCTAAGGCCTTTGACATGGTTGAAGTCACCAGGACCGATGTATCTGCCCGGTGTAAAATTGTTTGAGCAAGCCTTAGACATCCTGAAAGACCAATAGGGAAGTGTTCTTGGCGGTCGATATACGCTAGTAATTTATCATAGGTTTATCGGAAGATTACTTCCTTATTTATCGTTTACCATCTGGTTAGTGCAAATGGTTACGAGTGCTTCTACTTTCGAATAAAAGTCATAGAAGAAACGTAGAATTATGATTGGTGGGTGGAGTTTTCACCGGTACGTATGTAGGTGCGCTTGCGCAACATGATATGGGTCACGGTTTTACTCGAGTTTAGATTTTGATGAAACTTTTATTGCGTGATCTTTTGATGAGTTTTGTTTAGGTTCAAAGGTCTGGTCTCGTAGATAATTTTCTGAATATTGTTTCTTTTGTAAATGTTTTTGTCTGTGTGTATCTTTTGTAGATTTTGTAATGTCTGAAAATTCTGCTTGATTTATTTGGGAGTCAGTGCGATTTTAAAATTTTAGAAAGAAATGTTTTCTGATCTGTATTAGAATATCGTCGAAATGTACATTGCATTTCGCTGCTAAATACTTGACGGCGATATTTTGGTAAAGTTAATGTGATTTACTTATTGGGTACTTATCACTTGCAATGTTAAAACGTTTACACTGGAGGTCTGTACACGATAAATTCATTACAATTCAACCATGATACGGCTCATAAACAACGTCGGTGTCCACACGCCGGCGTGGACGGTCGGGCGCAGATAAAATCTTTATTTAACGCCGGCGACGCTCCGTCTGCGATATGACAATGCCGTGTGTGCTGTGTGTATGGAGTTTTAAAGCTATTGTCTGAATACACTTGCTGAAATGATTTTATTTTGTGCTGTACGCTATCAGTGAGGATAGATAGTTTTTGTTTAAGTTCGAGCTTGAGCACTTCCTGTCGTTTCAGGAAACCTCATATTTTGCTTGAAAAAATTTGCTATGTTGTGTATTATTATCTAAAAAGTACTTCATGCTACTCAAATATCGATGCATCTATGTGTTCGCGTGCAGCAATAAAATGTTCAGTTACACAGTGCTTTACGGGTACTTGAAAAAGATGTTAATGTTGTTTACCTAGAAGATAAACGACTTTGCAAACTTTCTATTGGGTTTAAGATTTTTGACAACTAGCTCACTAGGTCTACCCATAATGTAAAATACATTATCATTTTCGATTTATCGGGGTTAGAACCTTTTTATCATTGGAAAGGACACATGATAAACTAGTCCCAAAAATTAAGGGATATAAAAAAAGAATCCAAATTTTTGGGTGATTTTCAACAAGCTGTAACTCCGAGGAAAATGGTCGTACAGAAAAAATAAAAAAAACAAATTGTAGCTTCAAGTGTCTAATTTTTAGATATGACCATGAAAATTTTTTGTCACGGCCAGGTCTGGAGAAATCCAACGAAAACTACCAAAAAAAAATTTTTCAAAATTTTTTCCCTCCTAAAAAAAGGTCCACGGGCTTTAAAAATTTTTTTTTGATTCTTTCGTTCTAAATTTCTTTTAGAAAATTTAATCCTCTTTAATTTGCCGTATTCAAAAAGCCTGTACGACGATTTGCCACGGAGTTATCGTCAATCAAAGCAAAAAAGTTATTTTTGACTTTGATATTCAATAACTCCGGAAATAATGATCGTACAGGAAATCAAAGGAGGGTTTTGAAAACTGCACAATATTCTCTATAAGAAAATGTAAACATCTTCTAAGAAAAAACTTTTTTTTGAATTGAAACCTCGGACTGAAAAAAAGACAAAAATTCGCGAAATTAAGGATATTTGGATAACTTGGTATAACTTTGGATAAAATCGATGAACGAAGAATATAATCGGTAATTTTTCAACCTCAAAGTGTCCCCTAATATCCCTCAAAAATTCAAAGCGCTGCGATTTTTTTTTCATTGTGCCCCGAAGCTTCAAATTCTTTGTTGTTGCAAAAATCACCATTGTGAGCAATTTTGTGATTTTTATTCATTTTTTTAATAAACATTTTTTTTTCTCTCTAAAATCTTTATTTTTTCGATTAAAAATCAAATCGCGTGCCTATGCTCACTCCACGACATCGTCGAGCCCGATTGGCTTATGCGCATGACCATCACGATTGGGGTCGTAGACAGTGGACCAGTGTCTTATGGACTGACGAATCTCGATTTTGACTTCATGGCAGCGATAGACGATCTCTCGTTTTGCGATTTGCTTTTTAATCGAAAAAATAAAGATTTTAGAGAGAAAAAAAAATGTTTATTAAAAAAATGAATAAAAACCACAAAATTGCTCACAAAGGTGATTTTTGCAACAACAAAGAATTTGAAGCTTCGGGGCACAATGAAAAAAAAATCGCAGCGCTTTGAATTTTTGAGGGATATTAGGGGACACTTTGAGGTTGAAAAATTACCGATTATATTCTTCGTTCATCGATTTTATCCAAAGTTATACCAAGTTATCCAAATATCCTTAATTTCGCGAATTTTTGTCTTTTTTTCAGTCCGAGGTTTCAATTCAAAAAAAAATTTTTTCTTAGAAGATGTTTACATTTTCTTATAGAGAATATTGTGCAGTTTTCAAAACCCTCCTTTGATTTCCTGTACGATCATTATTTCCGGAGTTATTGAATATCAAAGTCAAAAATAACTTTTTTGCTTTGATTGACGATAACTCCGTGGCAAATCGTCGTACAGGCTTTTTGAATACGGCAAATTAAAGAGGATTAAATTTTCTAAAAGAAATTTAGAACGAAAGAATCAAAAAAAAATTTTTGAAGCCCGTGGACCTTTTTTTAGGAGGAAAAAAATTTTGAAAAATTTTTTTTTGGTAGTTTTCGTTGGATTTCTCCAGACCTGGCCGTGACAAAAAATTTTCATGGTCATATCTAAAAATTAGACACTTGAAGCTACAATTTGTTTTTTTTATTTTTTCTGTACGACCATTTTCCTCGGAGTTACAGCTTGTTGAAAATCACCCAAAAATTTGGATTCTTTTTTTATATCCCTTAATTTTTGGGACTAGTGTATATCCGGTGGTAAGGAAATGAAATTTAATTGATAGATCAATCACTTATTGGTGTCAATGTTAAGATTATATAAATTTCAAGTCTACTTCCACTGTTTTATAAGTAATTAATTAGATAAAATTATAATAAATCATAATATCGTGACATGTAATCGTAAAGTATCGAATTATAGTTGTTCATCGAATTATCACTTTTATCTATAATACACTGTTTATTACTTAATGATAGGGTCAGTATCTACCAAATGTTTATCATAATCTTTCCTCGTAATTATAGCGGTTATTTCCTGTTCGAAGAGTGTCGCAACCCATCCTTTTTTGGACATTGGGTTAATCTTACATTTTGACTACAGGTCATTTATTTTTATTATAGGGCAACACCCGAAATTAATTCTTAATAACATATGGTTGATAGCAAAACTGCTCTATAAGGAGTTCCCCGGCTTAAAAAATGTGTACCAAATGATATTGTTATAATTAACGAACGCCAAAAGCAAGTACTTAATTAAGTACCTTCTTATTTCTGAAAAATCCCGTGAATTTTACATTAATCTTAATTGTAAAAAAAATATATAAAGTGTTAACTATGCATTGAGAATCTGATTTTTCACCGCGGGCTCAGAAGTAGTTTATTATGTAAAATATTAGAGAATACAATTGCTGCTGCAGGCCACACGTGCAGTTAACATTTTTATCTATTAAAAACGAATGCTTCAATAAGTCCGACTTAACCTTTTCAACCCAGAAACCTTTTTCTATTCGCCAATGAACTTCAACAGCAAATTGCTTTTAACATCAATAAGTTACGATGGATAGAATTCAATTATTGTATCGGATAGCTCCGCCGCTTGTGTTTATTAATTTACTGGGATCAGACCGGCTGGCCATTGATGCCTGACATAGCGAGCAAATTGTGTTAGGATATCAATGATTTTGCGCTGAAAGGAAATATTTGTTTGGATTCTGCCGTGCAGTGTTGAGGGATAAAAGATGGAGTCGATGTTTGTTATTCAGAATTTGAGGAAGATTTAAACGAATTTGTAGACTTACAGCTCCATGTCTATGGGTTTGTAGGTACCATATATTGATTTTATAGGAAATCCGTGGATTTATTTATCTACTTACATATGCTACAAAAATGTAGAGTGGTGATTGCTTAGAAGAATAGTTTAAAACCTAGATAAATTAATCATTGCGGTTACGTCCAGCAGCCTAAATTTTGACGTAAACAATTGACATAGTGACATGAAAAGAGTGAAAAGTACACCTGTAACCATAATCGTAAAAAAATGCAAAAAATACCGTGAACAACCTCTTCGATTTATATTTCGAAATTAATTCTAAAATGCCTGTTAACATTTAGTAACCATTGTATTCTTTAACCTTTGATATTTGCAAAGAGCAAGCGATAAATTAATTGGTCAGTCTATCTTATCTGCGGAACGATTGTTTTTTAGCTAACTGCTCATCCCGGCCAAGGTTGCTTGCGAAATTTTGTCTAGGTTTTAAGGTTTTTAAGTACTATTTTAATTGTTAAAGACTTAGTGGTTTCTGCGCTAAAGCTAAATGCGTAGATTTCCTAAGATTAATTGTGATTTAAATATTGTTAAGTTACAAATTTGTAATCAACAATCTACAAGATACGAGGGTGTCATGTCTAGATATCAAATTCTAACTGCTGTTAATGAAGACGAACCTTTTGTCGGCATAAAACATTTTTATTGAACAACAACTCGGTTGACCCTTTTAACTTAAATGTGTTGGATGGAAGTTTATCAAAATCGGGTCATCATCGTGGTGTCTTGAAGCAAAAGTTAAGTATTGATCCGGTGAACCGTTGCCGTGTCAACGTTCTACAAAACTTAGTTGAAAGTCCAGTTTTATATAACTTCCAAAGCTTTCTTGAAAGACGGCTATAGAACTTTGGTAATAACTATAAGGTCAGACCAATTTTATGATCCCCAAGACCATCAACCGTTGTCTATATGATATGCGTCCAAGTCGTTTGGCCGAAGATCGGAAGGCACGGCAATTTGGAAGTTTAAGGGTAAATCACAGCAGTGCTATACTGATGTAGGATTATAGACTAAAAGAAAATTGACTCCATGAGGCCTCGAAGTAATGAAATACTAAGCTTCTTAAGAGCCTGGAGTGTCGTATTTTTATAAAAGATTCTCCTTCGCCTTGAGAGGCCCGTGTCCAGCATTCCGTGCCGGCGTCTAGCGGTGTCTGTCAACTAAATATTTACTTAAAAAACAGGAAGCAGCACGTTTTAATAACCAAAATCTATTTCAGTGCGCATCAATTATTTCATATTATAATTTTTTCTATACTTGTGGCTCCAGTGTATCTTGGCATGGTCTCCACTGTCATAGCGGCGGTTTGACGCGCGTGCGCTGCCAAAATTAATGTTTGCGTTTTCCCAGAAGACGTGCGCCCGCGCATCGTCGCACATGATCGCGCGATAATTAATATTTTGTAACGTTATTGTTGTGTAATAGATGTAAATAGATCTTGCGTCAAAATTTTATGATGGGTTGTCGTTGTTGGCTTGTAAACTGATTGGAAATTATTTTTTACGAATTTTAATGCTCCAGGCCTTGATTTAGTTTTCATATCCACGGATAGTTATGGGTTTATTCTTCAGAAAATATATTTTAGTTGTCCACAATTCCGCATGGCAAAATAAGATTATTTTCAAGCTCGAGGTGAACAATAACTTCAGAACTAACTCGTAATAACTTTATATTCTTAGAAGGAGCTCTGTTCTTATTCCTCGCAATATTTTCCACGTGTCAACCCAAAGGTCTTAGTTCAAACGTATAATAAAGGTCACACACACACCACCTGCAAAATGCGTCGCATTTTACTGAGGTAAATATAAAATCCCTTCGCACCTCATAATTTCCGCTCCATTAAAAAATATCACGTATTTTCTACGCATAACAGAAGCGGGGTTTTAAAAGGGGGTTAAATGTAGTCTAGTTAACCCTTTATTGATTGGTGACCCGTTATAACACTTTAGTCAAGTTGTAAGGGTGGAATGGGGTCGTTGGGACCTGTTGGCCACCCCTATTTTATGCTCTGTTTATGACTTAACGGTTGGTGCGTTTAGTGTTTTATCTAGATTATCTTGTTATGTAACACCTGAGTTCGTTTATATAAATAGATGGAATATTTTTTATTACACGTATAATGTTAGTGTGTCTATATTATTATTGTGTATACTAATCCTTCTAGCTATAGAGTTAGTTAGTTCTAGCATTAGTTAAGGAGGTTAGTGTGTTGCTGCGACTAAATCTGGGGGTGTTAGGTAGGTTTTTCTATTCCCTCGTAGATCTATAGTTTTGGAACGCCTAAATCTCTCTTTCGTTTCAAGAGGAGACCCTTGCTTAGCAGTGAGAATGATTAGATACCAAGTATCTCTCATAGTTATACATTAACAGTCTATCCTAAAACTATTAAGACTGTTTATTTATACATAGTAGTTTAGTCTCTGTTATTTCTTAGCTCTTGTACATTGTGTCAGGTGACTAAGTATTATGTCAGACAACCTTTGTTGATTACTCACACTGTAATCATAATCATGGTCGTGGCGTGATATTACGAATATTTCTAGTCATAGCTAAGAGCTTATTCTAGTGAACTGTTCAGTTGAATATACTGCTGACATAAGAGCCACTCCTTGCCAATTGCACTTGCTTAAATGATCAGTGAGGTAAGCAACCTGTGACGCGAACACTAAAAGGATGAGTGACTTTTTAAAATTGAGTGTCTAGGGAAGATGCGTAAAATAGTCTCTATTAGTTCCGATTGCCTTAATTCAAAATTACAACATTGTCGTTTTGCTAAGTTTAGTAACGCTAGTTTTAGAACTTACTAAGCACTATAACGTAAGTTTAGAATTTTATTATAAGTCGTTTCGAAGGCAGCTTTTTTATTTTTGAGTTAAGTTTCGATGACGAGAGAAACATGTATCCCAATACGTTCACGTTTCACAGTTTCTCTTATGTCCTGATGAAAATAAGAGCAATTTAAATACATTATTAATCTGCAGTTGCATACATTTTCTTCCTGCGAAGAATCTTCTTAAAGAACTTTTATGCTATGCTTAACAGTACAACTACTTTAGATTCTCGTCTGCATTGTGTCATCACCCTGTCTCATATTTCGACCGTATGCAAAAGTTTCCAACTACAGAGCTTGAATTAAACATGTTGAAATAATTACTGGGCTTTTTATTTAGACTGCCTCCGTGGCGCAGTGGTTTAGGTCGCCACGCCGATTCCACTGCAACGGGAGGTCGTGGGTTCGATTCCCACACGGGACAATTATTTGTGCGATCCACAAATAATTGTTTCGGGTCTGGTTGTGCTTTGTGTCCGTTGTTTGTATGTTTGTAAAAGTCCCCGCGACACAAGAGCAATTCTTAGTGCGGGAGTTGTCTTTTTATAAAAGAAAAAAAAGAAAAAAAGAACACAGACGAGACTGAACGGCGTCGAGGAGATCCAATAGAATTTTAAATAGAAAATGTATCTGGTAACTGGACTTTTGCTATAAGCCTTTATTTTGGAAGCTTTCAATTTGTAAATTTTGCACTTATTGTGCTTAGGAACGTACCAAAATTGTGACACGTGAATGACTACATATTTGTGTCTTAACTTCTTCTGTCATGTCAACCACTTACCATAATGATACCTATTGCAGTTGTTAACCAGAACTTGATGATATCAACGGCATTATTCGTCGCCAAGTGACCCTCAGGTGTTAAGTTTGTGGGGTATAGAGGACATAAATTAACTACATACTTTCACGCTTTACTTTGCCTACATTAGTAGAATCATTTACTTTGAAAGATTATATTTTGTAATGTATCTTACTGCGGATATATCAAAAGCTTGTAGAATTTCACATACGTATCTAGCAAGCAGTGTATCTATGTCTATAAGAAAGAGGAACAATGTTATGCATTTAGAACTTTGAACTAAATTTCGACACAGCTTCTACTATCTACTGCAAACGTAAACCACACCGCGTTACCCAAACAAAACCCATTATAAGCACATTCATGTTTCGTGATCATTCAGACAACGTACACGAACTCGTGAAAACAATTCAATGGACTTGCAAACAAACAAATATAAATCAGAACAACATACTGGATATATCAGCCTTTCTTCCAACTATGTTGGAGCAGGCTTTTAGTTTCACCGGATGCAGCTGAGTACCAGTATTTTACATGGAGCTTCTGCCTATCGATTCTCCTCTACTCAATTACCTGGGTAAAACGATACCCCTCGGTACGATTGGTTGTCAGACTTTCAAGTCTGTGCCTACTGGTAACTACTGTCAATTTTTTTTTGCCGTGCCTTCCGAAACACGGAGGAGCTAGGTCTGTATAACATGGTCATCTACCCACAGAACAACCTCGGCAAGCGTAGCTTAGCTTTAGAGATAGAACTACGCCGGCTGTTGTTACTTAGTCACGGGCTCCTCTATGATCGCCATACTGGATAAAACAAAAACTCATAAAATAAACTTTCAACTTTAATAAACCATTAATAAAGACTATTTTTGTACATAACATGTCTTATTTCCTGTTTACGTATACGGTTCCTATCGCAACAGATTCACACATTTTATCGTAACACCATATTTTACTGGATCCCCTTTGATATGGGTTTTTATGGCGTTTTGTTTCAACGAGTAGTTATTGGTTTACGTGATTGGAATTCAGTTGCATTGATGTCTTTCCTGAATTACAGTGGTAGTCTAAGATAGGAAGGAATTTTGTGTACTCAGTACTGCTTAATTGAGGTTTTATGGTTTCAACGTCTGATTTACACTATCCTGTGATTTGCGGTAATATCCGTCTTCTTGTTGACATTCCAGACTTAATTCAAGATTGTTCAAGGCGGAAAACGGAAAATTAATCTTTGTATTTGGCAAGCCCTTTGTATTTGCCTTTGTACTAATGATTTTTTTCGTACGTCACATCTTTACGTTCTTGAATAATGAAATTCCGCAGTTTTATAAGGCAGAAGTTCCTTAAAATATTTTAAGTTTCCGGTAGATCACATCTGTTATCATCTTTTATAATAAAAATATCTAGGTAGATATTTAGATCTTTGCCTAATTCCAGGGGAAATATACCTCTTTTGGGAATAGTAGAAGTCTGATTTCCTTCATTCAATAAGAAGACCTGCTGTTTTGAAGAACAAACTTCTCAATAATATACCAATTAGTAATATCCATCAATAACACATAATAAATTCTCACATATGCTCTCCAAAGTACCCACAGTTTCTTGGCACCATCTTTATTATTATAAATCATTGTTATTATTCATTTGGTATTTATTCCTGCCGTTCTGCTTTACGTTTATCTAGATTTAGTAGCCATTGCCTAGCTTTTGACTAAGTGCTTGATGCTGTTTAAATCCTTTATCAAAACGCGGCTCTTTTGGTAATTTTCCATTTGCAGTAGAGATAATAATCACTTGCTACAAGGGTGAAGGAAAACATTGTGATGAAACCTTGCATGCTTAAAATAGTTTGACGCATTTCTTGAGAGCATGCTAAGTCCCCAACCCGCACTTGGCCAGCGTGACGGGCTCACGGCCTAGCCCTTGCCCAGCAGTGAGATAAAAAAGATTTCCATAAGAATTTGAAATGAATTCCATTATAGCTTAGTTTCTAAGTTTACCTAGCTTTTTCACGGTTAAACTCCTCTCACTCGATTTAAATTAGTGCAATACCTATTTAGGCTACGTACTTTTCGCTTGTTATCCAAACAATAAACGCTAGGAAAGACGACTATCAATTAGAAATCGATAAGCCTTCTTCTCTTTCTGACAAACTTTACTATGCCATCGACCCATCTTACCACGGGTTCACCAAAACACTCTAATATTGAATTATAATCATATTAAGTTATACAACACTGACCCGTAAAACAATTTTGTCTAAATTGACGAGCGGCCGACCGAATATAGAGCGATCGATACTGAGTTTGTGGTTAATATTTTATCGCCGTTGCAGGAATGACGATATTACTCAATAACAGTAATAATTGTCATGCACTTAACGGTAAAACGGAGACCGACAAATCATATTTTTTATGTAAGACAATGAAGTTAAATGTAGGTAGGATAGAAAGTTATTATTTTCAGGGCTAGTTTAACAGTTTAGGAAAAAGTGTCGGATAACCTTTTTACTGGACGAAGTAAGCAGCAAGCAAATTAATAAAGACTATTGTCAAAATTTTCTTTTGATAGTTAGCCATAGGAGGTAACCAAGTATTTACCCAAACCAAACCGCTATATTCCCCTTCGCGTCGTGTTCTTCATTTCTGAGGGTCGTGATTGGATGTGATGATTAGATTCATCATGACAGAAATCACGCTTTTTACTTGTAACTATATTTTATAATGAATTCTAGGGCTCAATAGGTAGCTACAGCACTGAAGTTTTGAGACTTATTATCACTACATAGTATAAAACAAAGTCGCCCATTTTGTCTGTAGTCCCTTCGTATGCATAAAACTTTAAAACTACGCAACGGATTTTGATGCGGTTTTCACTAATAGAAAGAGTATTTTCTCCGACAGGTTTTTATATATAATTGAAATACATTGAAACTATATTAGCTGAGTTATAGCGATTTATGTCCAAGAAGTCAGAAAAAAAATCTAATTGAAGATTGCATTTGTGCGTGCGCCGCTTATACCGTTGGATACAAGTAAGAACAATGTATAGCAAAAACATTGGTCTTTATTAGTTCTACAAAAAAGTCCGCGATGACATATATCCAGCTTTTTTATTTAAGTCACAAAAACTACTTTTCTGTATTAAAAAAACATTTAATTCGTTGGGTGATGTTTAACTGGTGATATAACCAATAATACATATATCCTTATCAAAATAAGTAAGTTCATCATCACGAGCATTTAATTTAGATTATTTTTGCAGTTTACAGTGTGTTATTTAGACATATAGTTTAGGAGATATCACGATATTAGTATTGCGGCACGGTACGGGCCGGCCGCGGCGGCGGGGCAAACTGTATGTCGCTCCTTCAAGAGTAACCTCTCGAGAAAACATGTTTGTATTGTCTAATGACAAAAAAGCTGTGAACGTTGTATATAAAGACATTCTGTAATATAATAATTGTTGTAAAGATAAAATAAAAATGTAAAAAGTAAATAAGTTTAAAAAGTAGGTACACAACGTTAATCTTCTAAAAATTAATTGTTTTAAGTAAATAAAAAGTAAAAAAAAGTGCATAAGGAATATAAAAGACACAAAAAGTACTAAATCAAAAATTAAAATAGATAGTGTACCTACATAAATAAAGTACAATCTAATACTTACATAAAAAAGGTAAAGAAAAAAAAATAAAAAAAATAACATGTATATCTACCTACAGGTAGTTTTTAATTGTAGATAGTCTTTAATTTTAAATATATGGGAAACCTTTCTCATCGTTAAAATGAAAATGTATGTATACCTTATATTATATTTCAAAAAATGTAGACAAAGTTAATCTTCTAAAAATAAATGTAAATAAAAAATAAGTAAAAGTAATAAAATGTAGAATGTAAATAATTTAAAAAGTAAACAAGAAAATAATAGTTAGATGTATATAACAAAAGTAGGTACTTAAGTACATAAAAAAAAAAAACAAAAAATATAAAAAAACGGTACATAAAAAATAAATAATATTAAAAAGTAGGTACTACGACTTTGATCTATACATATAAGACAAAAAAAAATCTGTACATTACTTAAATATTTTTTCCAAAAACTGATAGGAGGGGCGGAGATGCGGACCGGAAGGGGGGGCGATCAAAGAAGAGTCACAGAAACCAAAAAACATTTTAATATTTTAAACGCGGTTAAGGGAAAGAGAAGTTATTGTGAATTGAAAATTAGTATCCAATATGTGTTGGTGTGTTGACTGTATTTGTCGAAGTAGCGGGATACACGCAAGCGAAGTTGCGCGGGTCAGCTAGTTGTGTATAAACAAGGCTTTTACTCAACAACGAATAGAAGTGCACTGATTAGATAAATAGATAGAGACGATTAAACCAAATAGGTAAAATACCAATGTGTATGCGTGACAACTATGATTGAACAATCGTCATTACATAAATGTAATGTAATAATAACTTGTCGTGTATGTAATGTGAATTCTTCTTGAGCGTCGCATGTGCGGCTGAAGACTGCGCACGCGCACGCACGGTGTTCCACGTTGGATGGTCAAGTTTTACGTGTAACTGACCCTGGTGGTTTTATTGAGTAATCTTTGCAGTTTTATCTATTATTTAGGATTATTTTGATAAAAAAATAAGTTTAAGAATGTTGAAGCTTCTGATTGTATTTGAATATTAGCATTAAGTTTTTTACGTGCAGTTTTTACGATACCTTAAACTTTCTAGGTATTGGCATACAAGAGTTACAAAGTTGGAGAAAGGATATTTTCCTGTTAACTGCAGAATATAGTTATTTTTATTGATTACTCTTTTGTTTTTAATTAATATGACACTTGTGCTACAATCGGTATATATGAGCCATAGAGTCAGGGAAAGGATTTATTTCTTTTGGCTAGGTACTAAACCCAGGCTTTATTTATTATTTGCTCTTATGTCTATAAATAATGTGTCACTTTTACTACAATACGTCTAATAGTGGACAAACAAATTATGATGTTTTTACGTCACCACAAATATTTAATGATTGTTGTTCTGGCTTCCCCTTCTCATTTTTGCGAAGTAAATAATATGACCATTTATGTCACAATAGTAAATGACCCCATTTTATTCCCATAATAAAACAGTGACCCGTGTCCAATATCATAGCAATATACAAGTTTTAGTTGTAATATAAAAGTGATGACCTTTTCCGCCATAATCGTGCGTTATGTCGCGTCATCTGCTAATAGTTTCGAAGGAAATGGGTTTTATGCCCGTGATGGTCCTTCCTGTGTGACTAATGCTGTTGTTGCTTGTTTCCACGTGTCATGAGGTTGAGGCCGTGGTTATATGATGGTGTCGATTTTGTAGGTCTAAATGTGGTAGGCATTTTTGCAAAGGTCAGAGTGTAAAATTTTGGTTGATCGTGTGATGGTTTAGGAAGACAATTAGATTGCTATTTAACAAGCAATGTTTGGTATAAAATTTACAAAATTCTAATATTTTTAGGTGACCAGAATATTGTGTCATTCGCGGTTTTGAGTTTAGGTGAATGTAGGGAATTGTAGTAATAGCACAGGAATATTTAATTTTGTTTGTTTTTCTTGCTGACCTTGGTCTCGGGATGACTGATGTAATCTATGGTATCTCATTACATACGTGTTTTTAGTTTCAATGTTGTCGAAAGGACAAGAAGCATTAAGACATGTCAAAATAGTTTCTTTCCTACAGACAAACATCTGTAAATTGATGGAGGAAGTCGCCTAATTACATGTTATATACGCAAAGTTTTTATGCTGTGTTGAGGAAAGCGGTTATTATTATTGACAGCAAAATCTTAATTATCAAGTCTTTCTCAGATCTCTTCTAGTGCCTACCTAAATAGAAAAATGCAATTTAAAAATCTTTTATTGTACCTGTGTATCCCTGCACTGATGACTAAGGAATGAACTTTATTAGGTAACTAACAGCTTCCTTTTATACGACATACAATACCATTGCTACTATCAAATTTACCCTGAAGTACTAAACACAACTACCAAACATGGACCTGAAGATTATACAATGCTAAAAGAGGGACTTTTGAGTAAAATTACTGGTAAACACGACCCAGATTTAAGAACATTTCTTATTAATTGTATTCGTAGCATAAC
Source organism: Anticarsia gemmatalis (assembly GCF_050436995.1). Taxonomy (NCBI): domain Eukaryota; kingdom Metazoa; phylum Arthropoda; class Insecta; order Lepidoptera; family Erebidae; genus Anticarsia; species Anticarsia gemmatalis. The sequence continues at coordinate 607,114 of NC_134770.1, read as the reverse complement.
GACACAGTTTGGCAGAATCCCTTCACAACCGTTAGTGGAGATCGTAAAGAGAATGTTTTCTCACAAATTATACGATATTCACTTAAAGACGCCCAATAATTTAGTTGAATAACAGATAAACGTCACGTTTATGAGTTGTTTCTGTAAGTTATAGTGCGGTACCGTGATTCACAGGGTTTTGCATATTATATCGTTACTATTGGCTTATTTCTACACTTTGAGCCTTTCGAATTGTTATTATTTATTTATTTGCGGTTTTAGTATTAGTAATCGGCTTAATGGTTATGTGGTTCGTTTTGGTGGGAAGATTTCTCTTTCAATTAAATGTAGATCGTTTTAAACTTTGACTTTAATTCTCTGATATCGTAGGTATATTAAATTTATTTTCTTGTCTTATTGTGTGTGCCCCTGACTTTCCACTTTTCGGTTGGTTCTTTCGGTCTCTTGAATAACAGCAATTTATTTTTTGTTTATATAGAAATCGTGCTCGTAAAATAACTTGGGACTCGTAAACAACTTGTAATGTACTAGCAATACGGCTGTTAGGTACCTTTGTTTTGCCATTAAAGAATTCGCTTTCACCGATCAGGAAACGATTAAATAGTGAAGTAAGCGACCATAGGCGCGGCTCTTTAATTAATAGGTGACTATGTCCGAAGTTTTTCCTTGTTTTTGGATGTCTCAGCTCGTTAAATGTTCTGCGTCAAAGAGTCTTTATGCAAAGTCAAAGGTTTCCAAGTGGCTTGAACTTCTCAAGTTCGTAGCTTCAGCGAACAAACATTTTGCTACTTAACCACGTTTTGACGATAAATATAGATATTGTAGAATGGAAAATAGGTAAGTAGTTGTACACTACTGAAATATTGCTTCGCGTTTAAAAACTTTCTTTATCACTCTCCTTTCTTATTTTTATGCGATGGGTCTTACGATACTAAAAGGAATAGCCACATAATTTTAACGTCTGAATATGTTTACAAGCCGAATGATGGAGTATATTAATGCCGTCCCCGCCATTTCTTTCTTAATTCTCGGCGCAAATACAATAGATTAAGATACGGATTTTTATCAAAACACACCAAAAACTGTTTACAATAAAATCTTGAATGTTTATTTACTTGTATGTAAAGAGCTTTAAATAACGTATGTATTGTGTTGTTCCAGGTGATGCTGGGCGGGGCGGTGTCGCCGGGCGGCGACGACTTGCTCACCGTCACCGTCGTACGCGACGAGCATGGATATGGAATGAAAGTCTCCGGTATGACATTGTTTACTAGTACTATCACACTGTGTACGTTTGAGTATGCTAGAGAATTGATGTCTGAGTATGCTAGTCAGCTGACTACTGAGGGCCAAGTTCATAATTTATGACGATAGTTAAATGAAATTAAATTATTCCATACGCAACATTTGTGCATCGTTTGTTTAGATTGGAATGGAATCGACATTATATTAGGTCAAAGTTAAGTTTTGAGTATATTTTAATGTCGAGAATTTTTTGGCCTACTGTAGTGTTATTCCTTATGAAATACAACGAAACAATATTTTGTGTTTGAAGTGCGAATGTGGTCACATTTTTGGCTAGCCATATTCGACCCAGGTACCTTACGTTAAGGATGCTGATGAATTTTGTATATAAAATTTCTCCATAGTTAGCTTGATAGTGTAGTAAAAAGGTCGCATTTCTGTAGCGCAAAAAGGACACAACACCATAGCTACTTTGGAAATGTACCTACTATGTGTCGATTTTATCGAAACTAAATAACGCCGATTTCAAATCAAGCCATCATCACTTATAGTACACAAAACGTTTGGCTTGGTCTTAATTTTGATCACGGCTCTATGCATCTCAATTTCCCACAGCTAGTTTATCCGTTTGCAGTACCAATTAGTTAGTTACTAAACAGAACGATTTACAACATATCCCGATACACAATTAATTTGTCCTGTCGACACATTCGATGTATCGTTTAATTAATATATTTCGCAACGCCACGCTACGCGAACGAGGTGTTACTTCATAACTTGTTCTGATATGTATCGACTAATACAAATATATTACCATTCGAATTAATAAGAGACTTTGTTGGTTAACCATTGACAGTATAGCTGCTAAATTATTTTTTATATTTACTCATAAATCTAATGATAAATACACATACATACATAATATCACGCCTGTTATGCTCTAAGTTGTAGACAGGTGTATGAAATACACCCACGTTACATACACCATTTACAATTTCAGCCCTATGTAACAGGGACCTTATTGTCATTTACCGGTCACGTTACTAAATTCGGGCTTCAATTGAGATTAAAATATAAATAAAAAAAAGAGCAATAGTATTTTGTCCAACCCGGGAAATTAACCCGGGACTTCATGATCATCAGTCAGATACACTACAGAACATGTCACAGAAGCAATCAAAATTACTATTCGAATAAAGTTACCTCAGAACGTGAAACTACGGCATTTAGAGTATCGTGCCTATGCAAATAAATTCCTAGCAGCCGTCAAAAGGTTTCAAAGATGTCTAAAGATTGTCAGACGCAGTGAAAGCTGCATTCAAGCGACGTCAAAACCCTTGAATGTCACCGTTTATTTAATTCTTGAGTATTACACACGGTTTGAATGCGTTATTGCGAGGTGATGGCTACTTCACTTTGGTTTAGTGTCTATTGAATGTTGGATCTTGTTGTTAGTAGGTTTTATGACAAGGTTCTTCGGGAGTTATCTCTTTATCAGTCGGTTTAAGAAAGTGGTTTTATATGCTGTAAAGAAATTCGACATAGCATGTCGAAGTTTATAACGGGATTTAAATTGACACCTGAAGATTAATCATAACTTTTTAACTCTCGCTTTGCATGTTTAATGTATAATAGAATACGGGAATGAACGCGAACACGCTTTATACCTTAAATGCCTAACGTTTTGGCGCAAGTTGCACTCGCGGTGGTAGGAGGCCGGAATTTCTTAAAAAAAAAAAACTGATCATGAATTATACACCTAAAGATTAAGACAGAAATGTAATTGGTGTGCGAATAGACAATTTCATTTTAAACTTCTGAGTTGCATATTTATTAATACGTTTATAGCCTTTGTAGTCGTGGTTATGCTATTCTTGTTTTCAAAACAAATTATGCGTTATTTATTTATTTTCTTGTATTTCTAGGTGACAATCCGGTGTACGTTCAATCAGTGAAAGAGCATGGCGCGGCGTGGCGGGCTGGTCTCCGCGCTGGCGACAGGATCCTGCGCGTGGACTCCGTGCCGGTGCACCACCACACGCACCAGCAGGTCGTGCACATGATACGAGGTGAGGACCTGGAGACATCACTTGCTGTTTTGATTTTTTGCAAGAGCTTACATAGGCGTGTAGGTGTTTGGAAGTATGGAGCTTGTCGCAGCTATGGGACATTCAGACATGCTGATAAAGTACCTACACAATTAACGTCTAAAAATCATATAGTTTATTTTAGATAAATCGCTGACCGCTGATGTTTCCTGCTGCTGATGCTTCCGCTGATGTCCTTAAGAAGATGAGGTTTTGATTTCGTGCGGTTCCATATGAATAAAGAAAAATGTGTTTGGGATTTCCCAATCAATCGGGCCTTTGAGATTTACTTGAAATACAAGCTAATTCAAATGTTTTATTTAATTTAAATTAAGTTATAAACACGATTGCAAAATAAAATTTCGTTGATGAGTAAAGAATTAAACCGGAATAATAATTAAATTAGTGACTAACACTTGATTAGATATTCCACACGTGTTTGTCCCAAAATACTTTGGAAAATCCAGACTCCATATTATATTAGTGTTGCCATACATTGTGTTCTACAGTCACGCTCTAATATAATTTTCATAGCGAAACGTCGTGAGAATTTTAATGATGGCAATACTTTTTCATGGAGTAATTAAAAGACATGAATTATCTAACAAATAGTCTCGTCTCTTGCTGCATGTATTGCAGTCATCGGATTGTTTATACTTGATTAGTTTTAATTAATTTCTAATGAAATATTTCTTTGTGTTTCTTTCATAAATTGTTCATAGGGCGTTGATATAATGGATAAAACGACTATCACCTATTGTCGATTGTGTTTTAATATTTAATTGTGTATGTTAAGCGGAGACACCAGCTGTTTACTATTACTTGAGTAGCTGAGAGCCTTTGATAAGCATCTGGTTGCGTACTATGCTGCTAGTTTTTTTTAAGCTAGTTACTGAAGGGGAAGAGAAGGGAAACAAGGACTGAAAAATTCAGGTGACCATGACGTTAAATGATAGTCTACTTCTTATCGTATTTATATACCACTACATGGGCAACCATCTGTCGAATGACCGCGCCAAGCGTTGCTTAACTCACAGATCGTTTACCGCCCGGTGAGCGCGACTGGCAATGGGCTATGATAGTGATTAATGTGTGGTTTCATAACGTTTCAGCGAACCCAACGACAGTGCTGACGGTACAACAGAACATGTCAAGACACAAAATCACAGCGCCCGTACCTGTTAATGTAAGTACCCAAACCTATCGCTGTTTTATTATTTAGTAAGGATCTGCTCCAGAATGAGGTAGGGTAGTCTACCACACGGGCTAGGTGGTGGTAGAA